>NC_023750.2:31240368-31492868 GCF_000499845.2 Phaseolus vulgaris | reverse complement strand
GGTTGAGGCTCAAGTGGAGGACGCCCATGGAGGTCAAAGCCCACCTCAAAGGCTTACAAGAAGCATGTTCAAAGCTTTAGGAACTAATGGACGTTTATTTTCTCTTTTTGTAATTTCTTTGAGTGAAGGTGCTTAGAGGGAAACATTAGAAACCTCTTTTGTTAAAGCATCTTTAGGTCCTTAGTTAGGAGTATTAGGGGGGGGGGGGGGGTGCGTTAGTAGATAGGTGTAGGAATAACTAGGGAGGTGCCAAAGTGAGAGAGAAGGTCACATCTTCTTCATGACCATAGTTGGCGCCACTTGCATTTGAATTTAGGGGGGAATTTTGAATTCATTTAGCTTTGCATTTCAGCACTTCTAGGCTATAAATTAAGGTGTTGCCCTTGTACATTTCAGATTTGAATTTTAATTAGAGAAACTATACTCAATTTTTTAGAGAGCATTGGAGAGCTTTGTGCCTTCTTCACTAGTCTTATCTTGATGGTTCAATGGTTACCTCAAGTGACGGCTTGCACACTTATCTTGGAGTCCCCATCCTCCTAGTGGCGTGATCATCCAACCATTCCTCCATCTTCATGAGCTCTCTCTTCTCCTTCCTTCCTTCTCTTTTCATATTCATGTCTTAGTTTGTGTTCCTTGTCTTTTGGTTCGACAATCTTAATTTTCAGCTGGCTGTTCTTCTTTTGTTCTTGATTCTGTTCGGTGCTTTTAATTTTCCAGCATTTCTATTCAGTAATCTTGCCTTTTGTTTCATTTTGATCGGTTCATTTCAGTTTTATTCCATTTTCTTCGGGGCATTTGCTTTTCTTTCCAATTTAATCGGTTCAATTTGACAATAATTGGAACTTCCAAATGAGTTTGGGTTTTGGTACTAGTTTTGGTGAGTTCTTGTTCATAGAACCTTGATCCAATTCTATGATAAAGTGTCTATCTCATATCCAACTCAAGATGATTCCTAAGAATGTCAAGAATCATTCAAAGTGTGTTATTGGAATCACATCATGTGGTATCATGAGTTTAGGTGTGTTCTTGTTTAATTGTTGAATTGTGTAGCACTTTATTTCAAGAGCTCTTTAATTTCTTGCAATTTACGGTTCTGTTTTTTTAGGCTTATTTGAGTTTGCTTGCTATTTTAATTCTTTTGAATTGGGTTTGGCTTCACTTGCGGAAGGATCGTTTTCCTACTCAAAGGAAGTCCAAACTAATGCCTCGTGGGGATGGACCTTTCCAAGTCCTCAAGAGGATTAATGACAATGCTTATGAGTTAGATATGCCTGATACATTCTTAGGTAGTCATACTTTTAATGTCAGCGATCTAACTCCTTTTTCTGTAGGTCTCCAGAATTCATGGTCGAATTCTCTCCAACTCGGGGAGTATGATGGAGATCAAGCTCAAGTGGACATGGAGGCCAATCATCAAGAGCAAGAAGAGGTTGAGGCTCAAGTGGAGGACGCCCATGGAGGTCAAAGCCCACCTCAAAGGCTTACAAGAAGCATGTTCAAAGCTTTAGGAGCTAATGGACGTTTATTTTCTCTTTTTGTAATTTCTTTGTGTGAAGGTGCTTAGAGGGAAACATTAGAAACCTCTTTTGTTAAAGCATCTTTAGGTCCTTAGTTAGGAGTATTAGGGGGGGTGCGTTAGTAGATAGGTGTAGGAATAACTAGGGAGGTGCCAAAGTGAGAGAGAAGGTCACACCTTCTTCATGACCATAGTTGGCGCCACTTGCATTTGAATTTAGGGGGGAATTTTGAATTCATTTAGCTTTGCATTTCAGAACCTCTAGGCTATAAATTAAGGTGCTGCCCTTGTACATTTCAGATTTGAATTTTAATTAGAGAAACTATACTCAATTTTTGAGAGAGCATTGGAGAGCTTTGTGCCTTCTTCACTAGTCTTATCTCTATGGTTCAATGGTTACCTCAAGTGGCGGCTTGCACACTTATCTTGGAGTCCCCATCCTCCTAGTGGCGTGATCATCCAACCATTCCTCCATCTTCATGAGCTCTCTCTTCTCCTTCCTTCCTTCTCTTTTCATATTCATGTCTTAGTTTGTGTTCCTAGTCTTTTGGTTCGGCAATCTTAATTTTCAGCTGGTTGTTCTTCTTATGTTCTTGATTCTGTTCGGTGCTTTTAATTTTCCAGCATTTCTATTCAGTATTCTTGCCTTTTGTTTCATTTTGATCTGTTCATTTCTGTTTTATTCCATTTTGTTCGGGGCATTTACTTTTCTTTCCAATTTAATCGGTTCAATTTGACAATAATTGGAACTTCCAAATGAGTTTGGGTTTTGGTACTAGTTTTGGTGAGTTCTTATTCATAGAACCTTGATCCAATTCTATGATAAAGTGTCTATCTCATATCCAACTCAAGATGATTCCTAAGAATGTCAAGAATCATTCCAAGTGTGCTATTGGAATCACATCACAATGTTTGACATTTATTTTTGTGTCCAACTTGAGTAGACTTCACCCTTGCTAGTGGCTTCTTTTTTATAGCTTTCACTTTTTGTTGGAAGCTAAAGTGGATTTTTCTTGTAATGTTAACTCTACAAAATTTACCCCCTTTTGCAGATATCATGAGTTCAATCAATCCAAAAGGGAAGAAGTATTTCAGTGAGATTCGTTTGAGTCAACAACCACCTTTACTGGAAAAAGAAACTGAGAGGTTGTTCGTCGGTCGCAAAAGACTAGAAGAAGAACAAGAGAAAGGAGAAAACTTCTTGGAGGTTGCATGAGAAGTCTTTGTCTCCATAGCCTCCAAAGAGGAGTCGTCATGGTCTTGGTGAGACACCTGTTATCTTTCGCAAAGGTCTTTTTGCTACAAAGCTATGGGTGACTGAAAAAATGTCATTTGGCCTTAGTCATGTTGAGAGGGAATTATATCGATTCACAACCCCAACCGAGCTTGTGGACGCAGTTGTATAATTTTTCGACCAAAATTATGCTCATTGGCAAATGGCTCAATGGGGAGATGTAAAAAGGGGTACCTACCAAAGATTTGGAAAAACTAAAGAAAGAGTTGGGAGAGTCCTCCATTTCTTAGAAAGAAGTTCTCCAAGAAAACACTTCTTTGAACAATAAAGTTAAGAGTTTAGAGGATGTGCATTTGCGTTGCAAGTTTGAAAAGTTGTACTTGTCAACAAAAAATTCAGAGTTCATTACATAGGAGAAAAGGCTTAACAACGAGGCTTCGTCACACCATGCTGAACAGGTCTAAAATGAATGATTACAAAAAGATCTTTGGGAAGCATAACAATTTGTTATAGACCAACACAAGCTTAAATTTCCAAAGGCTCTTCAATAGGTCATGTACTTTTAAAATATCCCCATTGATCAAGGTAATTTTGATGTGTACCGACCAGGTCATCGGATATGATGACGTGGACAAGAGAGAGGTAGGTAGTCAAGAAGTCAACTTGGTCGTCGTGTGTAAAGGCGGCGTGCTCTACCACTGAGTAAACGGTTATCGCCGAGATGTGTCACCGCCAAGATGGATCATCGCCCATCGCCTAAGCAAGACATCGCCTAAAGAATCAACATACATGACGTAAGCATTTCACAGAGAGGGGGCCCACACGAGGGAATAACCCTAAGTTGGGCAGCGACGCTGTGGGTCCCTGTGTACAGAATAAATGATCAAGTCAAAGGGGCACGTGGTAATGCCCACGTGCTCGTTGAAGGTACCCAGGGAAAGCTGCATGCATGACACGTGTCCAATTAGGGGATTCGAACAGAATGATGGCGCGATAAATACAGCACTCAAGTTAGAGCCCAAGGGGCCATGAGGTTATACATTGCGCTCCAAGATAAGGGAAGTCCATGGGTCAGATACGCTAAGATCCTAAAGATAGCGGCGCAAGGACCTTCTCCAAGGAACCCTAGATAATAGCAAGCAACGCAGAGGTAAACCCTAGTTTTCACCTATATATAGGGCACGAATAAGCCCTAAAGAGGTACGTGTTTTTCAGTCCCCAGTTGCATGAGTTTTAACCTAGTTTTCATAAAGTTACTCAGAGTAGTAGCCTCTAGTTGTCCTTGACGGCGCATCCGCTGAGAGTACAAGACAATTAGGGCAACACAGTTAAATCACACAGTTTCAGTCATTGAGATAGTTATACAGCTTCTAGTACTTTGGTGTTTCTCGCTAGCTGACTTGATCGTCGGAGTGCAAACGGCCGCTAGGGCGCCCCTTTGTTCTTCTTTTTCAGGTACTGACAGACGAAGCAAAACGAAGGTGCCCTAGCTCGTTAAGACAAGCCACGCATAAAGACGACCCAGGTCAACCGGCCGGAACAGATGTTGACAATAATTTCTATAAGGGTAAATTGATTCTAGTTGAAGAAATTCTTGAATATGAGGAAGAAAGCCCTTCTCTAGGTGTCGATGATGGGAGTAATGATGTCGTTAACACCAAAGGTTTAATTCATTTAGAGTGAATGTGATTTTGGCCTGTAATGTCATTTTGTTTTTTATTTGTTTGGGTGGCCTATAGTGCTTTTTTTGGTTTTGGGACTTTATTGTGATAAAATCGCTTTGTAACTCGGTTGTGAAATCAGTTAGGTACTAGGACTAGATTAGATATGATTCCAAACTTTGACATATCAACTAACAATTCGATCATGTGTCCTATAAGCTCGATTTTGTGCATTATTTTTTAGATTAGGTAATTAGATTTAACAACAATCTGGTTGCTCTGGAAATATAGTCTTAAACAATTGGCCGCATGTACTAAGGAAAACACCACTTTCTCGATAAGAAGGTATCTCATTTTAACATCTTGGGGAACCAAACTTATGAAGTAAATCAGTCGTTGGTCTGGAATTTCTTGAACCAAGACGATGCTAGTTGTGTCTTCTAAGACCGATAAGTAGAGTTGAAAATCTTCCCCATGTTCGAACTTCTGCGAAGGCTTTTTCACACTCTCTATCCCATTTGAAAGCCTTGGCCTTTTTCATCAACCTGATGATCGACATTGTCTTTTTAGTCAGTCTAGGCAAGAATTGGGAAAGGGACACTGGTGCAGAAACATAAAACAAATGCGGCTATTTCGAATTTATAAATGCGGCTTTATAGCCGCATTTGATCAACACGCACTTGTAAATCAAGAAATATAAATGCGGCTATATAGCCGCGTTTATAAATACCATTTACAAGTGCGGTTATTTGCTTTAACCGCACTTGTATATGAAAAATCATTAAAAAAAAAAAATTAAAACATCGTCAATCTTGTGTGAAGGCAACGTTGATGAAGAGTCACGGGAGCGCCAAAAACGGTGGCGGCAGCAGAAGCGACGGCGGACAGGGAAGCAGCAACGGAGCAAACCAAAAAATCCACAAGAAACCACGAAGACAATGAAAGAGTACTGAGCAATGCAAGAAACCAAACAATCTAAGAAAAACGAATGTCAGCCAACGAAACAGTGCTTCGAGACCACCAATGCAAGGAAAAAAACATATATAAGAAAAACGAAAACATTTATGCATATATTTGTGAAGATGAAGAGGAAGAAAGAGAGTTCAAGAAACTTACATTGCACAAATGGAATGCAGATGCAGCAGAAGGAGACGAACTCAGAGTGCGAACGCGAAACGAAGGCAAAGACGAGAAAGAAAGTTTGAAATTGTGTGTGGCGCGCTTAAAAATTTAGGGTAAAAAAAGATTTACGAATGCGACTAAAGGTAAAACCGCATTCATAAATCAAAGAATTTTAATTTACGAATGCGGCTATACAAGCCGCATTCGTAAATCAAGCGCTTTGATTTACAAGTGCGGTTATAGAAATAGCCGCATTCGTAAATCAAGCGCTTTGATTTACGAATGCGGTTATACAAATAACCGCATTCGTAAATCAAGTGCTTTGATTTTTGAATGCGGCTATTCAAATAACCGCATTCGTAAATCAAAATAATTTCAAAAATGCCACCGCGTTTTTTATGAAAGCGGGTAGCGCAAAAGCCGCACTAAATAAAGTGTATCCTTTTCTTCTTTTTGCACTAGTGGGATGTCAACTTTCCGACCAACCTCTGCACTTCTTTTAGGTTTACGGGCTTTCTCATATTAACAAAGCCTGAGACTTGTCCGGTTGGCCTCGATGCCCTGGTGTGTGAGCAAGAATCCTAGAAATTTCCTCCTTTGAACTCCAAAGATGCTTTTCTCCGAGTTTAACCTCATGTTGTAACTTTTGAGATAAGAGAAGATTTCTGGTTTTTGTGGAAGGTTGTAGTTGAATGCATGATTGAGAGTATTCTTTACCTTAAACTTTGGTTTCTTAGTTAGTTGACATTGTTTTAATTAATTTCTTGGGTGCATAATTCAAGATAGAGGAGATAAGTATTCTCATGGAGTATACACATGGAACAAAGTGGGTACTGATTCAACTAGTAAACTTATGGTTTACTGGTGAGTTTCAAGTTGAGTCAAATTTACGCATGTCCAATTTGGTTTAGCTCTATTTGAGGATTGAGAAAACAATAATCTTTAGAACCTGTGACGAAATTCATTGGTGGAAGAACTTGGGAGTCAATCTGTTTCTTCTTACTATTTTATAATATCTACTTTATCTTTTTGCACAACTATCTTAACTCCCTTTTTATCATTATTGTTATTGCTAACTTTAATTGTTTGCAAATATATTATAAATGCTGATTTCACTATTGGATTCGTTGAGAGACGAATTAGGGTCATCTTATCACAATTATACTATAATCTTTCTAGAGTTAGACAAATTTACATTAAAATCATCTTTGAGAGAAAACTAAGAATGACATGGACATTTTCGTATAACAAAGATTAAAAGTAAAGGTTTATCACGTTATGTACTACTCTCTTAAGGTTTCAACGTCTCATTATATTAGTTAGGAGACTATTACTTTTATGTTTAAATAGACTGGATAGATCTTCTTTACTACTAATTGTAATTAGAATATAATTGCGTAAAAATTAGATCGTCATGTAATTTATGATACATAAAATAATTATTTTTGAATTAATTTACTGTACAACTTTTTCGTTTTGCAAAAGTGTATTAAAACTAGATGCAAACAATATATGGGAACCGTATATTGTCTTTGATAATTAAGTGGTTGAATTGTATATTATTGGATACGAATATGTAATGTTATGCATGTGAAACCATGAGGTGAATCCAACAATTTATACAGTATTCAATAATTTATATGTTGAACTTTAACCAAACAAAGCATGTTAGATATCTTTATTATAAGATGTGTAAACCACACGTTTCTAAGAAGTGTCGTTGTGGTGTTGAATCGAAAATTGGCATTTGGGTGATCGTGGGGTAATTATCCTCTCATCATATATGGTTGCGTTTTGGCTCATAAATTAACGTTATTAATTAAAGGCTGGAAAGTTGGTGAATAGGCCAAAACGTACTTATAGCAGACAAGTTATTCAATGCATCAAATAGTTTAAATGTGATTTTAGAAGTCATATAATAACATTCAATTTGGCCTCCATCGAGATCAAAAAAATAATAATATTTTTAATCAACAATAAATAAATAAAATTGAAAACACTATTTTTGAAAGATACATCGACCAATATACACACAAAAAAGCAAGATACCTACAAGTAAAAACCAGTTCAAATCAACAATAAATCTACTCAAAAAATAACCTAGAGAACAAAAAGAATATCATATCATAGATATTAAATGTAAGTAAAATCAGATGAGTATTAGAAGAAGAAAAATTGATGAGAGTACATCACATAAGTAAAATTAAGAATGCATATATATTCAGCAAAAGATGTATATAATATATTATGTTGCAGGAGAAACAGAAGAAATTATGTCCGAATGACACCATTGAGTTAATTGATATTATCTCAAAACTTTATTAAGATTTGCAGTTGGCTAAATTAATCTTGTTTTTAAGTTGATATACATATTTTTCTATATTAAAATTAAATATATACCGATCGGAGTTGAATAAGTCATGTTACTCGTATCATCGATCAACCGACCGGGTAATTAACCAAATTAAAGGATAAGTCAATAATAAATGACAAGGAAACATCCTGTAAATCAAGGTAACCTTTCTACAAATTTGGACCATATCCTACCAAATTCGGATGACACCCCGAGAAATCAGCTAACATTGATTTATTCAAGATATGCACCAGATACAACCCATGAGTCAAATAGTCCACTACCAAATATTATAAATAATCCTTCTACAGAGGAGTAAGATACGCTGTTATCAGTTTTAGATCATATACTCTCAATCTAGAGTACTTATTTGATCGTCGAAAAACCTTTTACAAGTTTACTCCTGACCGAGCGTTAAGGAGCTAAGAAATAGAAGAGTTGAAGTCTGAAGGAGTGAGAGTTGAAGAACTAAAGCATGTGAGAGGAACAATCGAACACGAAGGAGCGACCGACACCAACAACAATTGTTACCATCAATCTCAAGGTTATCAGACTTGTGGGAGGCTTGTAAACCCAACTCATAAACCCGACTCGTAGACTCGTAAGAGTCTACTTCACATAAAAATTTTAATAAAAAAAATACCAATTCCATAATATTGAAATAAACAAGTTCATACATTAATAAAATAAATAAAACAACACATTCTTTGAATTTGAACCACTTCCAAACATCTTATAATTTGCCAAAAATCTTAAAAAAAAAATCAATCTTCCAAAAATCTAAAAAAAATCAATCTCCCAAAATTCCCCAATTTAAAAAAAAAAATCTCAATCAGTCCAAAAATCTCCAATCTGCCAAAAATCCTAATCTGTCAAAAAATCCCCAATCTATCCAAAAATCCCCAAACCCAACTTAAAATAACCCTAAACCCAATAAGCTAAAAAGCACCAACCCAATTTAAAAAGTCGCAATCCAATTTAAAAATCCCTAACCCTAAACTCAATCTGACCTAATTTCCAAACACTAAAACCTAATTCCCACGACCCACAACAATACCACATACCTACAATGCTTCGCGAGCGACGTGGCTGCGAGTGGCGCAGTGTGACGAGTGACGTGGTGCGACAAGCGATGCTAGCACAATGACGACAGTGAGAAAGAAGATGGAACCCTAAAATTTAACCTCATCTTAATGAAACCCACCTTTCAAGTTTTTCTTTCCAAACTCGGTGACTCGGCCTCGAACTCTCAAGTTCACAGACTTTGGCTGATTCTGATTAAGTTTGCTCCAGGTTTACTCAAAAACAAGTTTACTCCTGATTTGACTCGGTACCCTTTATCATACCCTTAAACTCCTAAGGGTTTACGAGTTAACCCTAGGGTTTGATAACCTTATCAAGTACTATCTTTTCCACTTTATCTATACATATACAAAAAATTTAAATATTTTAAATATAAAACTAAATATTTAAAAATAATTTTAATAACGAATGACACTAATAAATTTTATTAAGTAAAAAAAATGCGACTGTAGTTTTGGAAAATGTTATTGAAAAGTTGCTTAGACTTAAATACACGCTTATTAATTGCTATACCCATTAATTTTTTCTTTAATAGAAATACAATTTATCCAATTATAAATATAATTTGAATTATAGAATTATGACACAATTAAATCCAAATCAACATGTTAAATTTAAGCTTTCTATTGTTGTTATTTCTCATGTTGAAGAGTACTAAAACTCAAGTCTGGGTTAGAATCTATCATTTTCCATTGGAGACCAAAGGGCGATATTTTCCATCACTAGAGGTATTGGTACTCCTGTCTTTGGATGATCATACCATGAGAAAGAATAGGGGTTTGTTTGCTAGAGTGTTGATGGATATTGATTTGTTGTCCCCTCTTCCCGATAACCTCTTGGTTGAACGTACAAACTTTGCTTTTGTAGATGATGTGCAATATGAATGGCTCCCTCCATTTTGCAATCACTGTAAGATGATTGGCAATGAACTTGCTCAATGTCGTGTGATTCATGATTAGGGTCGTATTCCTAGACTTCAACATAAACCTTCTCAGAAGACAACTCCTAATGAACGGGAACAAGGGAGGGTCGCGGTTCCTAAACAACGTAAAGAGTATCGGAAGAAAGATCCGCAACCGAAGCTCGGGGAAGGCCCTATTGATAAATTTACAACTGATGCTCCTGGCGGGGCTAATGCAGGATCACTCTTGGGTCACCTTGTGATACAAACCGATAGATGACTAAGGATACAACAAGAACTTCTCAAAATGGTCAGTCATCTCAGTATACAAAGTCGGGCCCCACCAAAACTCGAGAAAGCATCAGCAGAAGAAGAAGCTATAAACCACAACACCTAAAGTTCTTCCTGCCAGTCTTCTTAAATGTTTAGAATATGTTGTAAATAAGTTGGGTTCACATGAGGGGTCCAAATAGCAAATATAGGCTAGAATAAGGTACCTTAAGTATAATAGGGGGTGTGGGTAGCATTTTAGCTTGTTTCTAGCCTATTTGAAGGCATTTTGACCTAGTTCCTAGAAGGACAAGCCCTGCGGGATTGACTTAGTCAAACCCTAAGGCTGCCTATTTTTTCCCTTTTCTCATCCTATCTCTTTAGCTTGTTCTCTAAGGCTCCTTCACCTATAAATAGGAGGCCTACCTAGTGTATTTTACAAGTTAAAATTATAGTAAAGAAATTTTGCACAATTTTTGTGTGAGTTATGAGTGAGTGAGTCTCCTCCTAAATTGGTCTTATCTTGTGAGATATGAAGCTCTTAAGTGGCGGCCTCCTTTCACTCATCTTGGGGATTCCACCCCATCAAGTGGCGTGATTCCTCATTGTTTCACCATCCCTAAGTTCTTCTTTCATCATCTTTTCCATTTATCCATTTCCATTCCATTCTATCATAAATATGTTCTTAGTTTTGTCTCTTTAAATTCCATTCAATCCATTCTTTTGTGTTTATGTTGCTTGTTCAATTCCGCACCATAATTATCATCATTCTCACCATATAATTGTGTTTTCCTTTAACCTTTGTGAAATAAACCTTCACTTCTACTTAACCACTTGGTTAAGTTAATGTCTAGTGGGGATTTTCCTTAGGTTTTCACTCTTTAATTGTCTTCAAATCTCAATCATAAATATCACACCTTATGATCAATCATAAAATCAACTCTCATCACCTTGCTTCTGATAAAACAGATGGAGGGGAGGATGATTTTTCAAATATGCCTCCTCTCGAGGATGTCTCGGATCATGAGAGGTCCTCACCCAGGAAGGGGTTGTTCACTCCCACTTCGGATATTTTATAATCGGTGATTTTAGAGTCACAACTTGTAGTAACTCCTATTGATGATCATCATGTAGAGGTCTCTGCTCATGTGGTTGTACCATCTTCGTCGCATCCTACCTCTCCTCAGAGGGCTAAATCACCTATAAATACTAAAGCACCAATTAAGACTCCTATTAATGGTCATCATGTGGAGGTCTCTAATATTATGATTGTACCATCTTCGTCACGTTATACCTCCCATTGGAAGGCTAAATCTCTTAAGGATGTTAAAGCACTACTCCCCGATAATGATACGTTAGTTTTGTAAAATCACTTTTCCTCTCTTGATGGTTTGGAAACTACAGATGTGGGAGGTGATCCTCATATTGGTGCGTCAATTATTCTGACTGCCATTGTTGAATTTAATTCTAACCATTTCATTGTTGAAATCGGGTTATGTTTAAATTTTGGGTTGATCCTAATGAGATGGAGAAGCAGGCCAGTGATACTGGGGAGGAAATAGTTCGCACTAAAAGAAAACATGGGAGACCATCTAAAAGAACTGGTAAATCCAAAACAAACTGCTAAGGCAGTTCTCTCTACAACGTCACAATAAAGGTCTCTTCATTTTTCTGAAATGTTAGAGGACTGGGAAAACACAAAACTCTAGAGATGTTGATTAGTTTACTTAAACTACATAAACCCCTCTTGGTTTTTCTTGCTGAACCTATAATGTCGTACACTGATGCTTTCGATGTCCTTTTCAAATCTGTTAATATGCATTTGTTGGTAACGTCTCCTATTGTTAATAAAGCTGCTAAGCTTTGGTGTTTTTCGGTGCCTAATCTTGTCCAAAATTTCTTGGTCAATGATCAGTTTATTTCTGTAACTTGCCTTTTGCATTCTAAATGCTTTAGCTTTGCAGGTAAACGATGCTAACACATACTTGGTTAGACAGTTTTTGTGGAGGGATCTTAATTTCTTTTGGGAGACTTTAATGTTGTGCCCTCGGCAGATGACTGCAAGGGGGGTGGCTCCTAATCAAGTTTCTTGTAAGGACTAAGATGTTATGGTTTAAAGTTGGGGATCGAAATACTTCTTTTTTCCATGTTGTGGTTAAGAGGAGAAATAATTCTAGTGGGATTCATCATCCACAAATTGATAATGAGGTTATTGTGTTGAAAATGAAGTTTTGATGCCTTCAAATCCATGAAGACAGCTTGAAGACTTTGTTGCTGAGTTTAGGGGTTAGTTCTAGGTAGTTTAGAATTTGCTAGATCCACTCTTAATCAAATTCACAACTGAATCAATCTGGTTTTAAAAAAGAAGGGTGTTTTTCAAAGCTAAGTGAAAAACAACCTATTGATTTCTCGTTTTAATCAGTTGTTTTTCCTCATCCCGTGTGAAGGGTTTTTTTAACTAGTTTGACTTTGGTTGACTTAACTGTCAAACCAATTCAACCGGTTAAATCAACATTTCAACCAGTTGATTTTTGAATTTCTTAACAACTTTTCATAAATTTGTTATATCTATTTTCAGTTGTTTTCAAACTATTTTGGCTCCTGTTTAACTGCTTAAAACGGCTAGTTTGAAGAGCTATAAGGCTGAGATTACCCTCCCTATTTGAAAAGTAGAGAAAATTTATTCATATACATTTTTTGAAAGTTTGGATTCAAGAAAGCAAGATTGCCTTGGGTTGTGCTTTGATTAAAATTGGATTAGGAGCAACTGTGATTTCCTGTAATCATGTGTAATATGTTCCATATTCTCTTGTAATTGTTTTTTCAGTTTGAATACTTGTAAATTTTGTATCTGTAAAGTCAGAGGGTTGTTCTGACTGTGTGTAAGAAGTCAAAGAGGGAGTGTGTTCTTGAGTGGTAAAGATCACCTTTTTGAGGTTGTGGTGTGTTGTAATCTGTTGTTGATTACCTACTGGAATACCTAGTGGTTTTCTGGGGACTGGATGTAGCTCTGGTAAGGAGTGAACCAGTATAATTGTTTGTGTGATCTTTTCTCTCTCTATCACTTCTATAAATTGTTTGGCTTGTGATTTTATCTTTGCTTCCATAAAAAATCGATTAAATCATATTTTCAACCGATTGTTTTTCTGATAATAGTTTTTAATCAATTTGTTTTCTTGGCTGATCTAATTCTTTGATCTGTAAATAATCATTAATCTTCATTCTTAGTCAGTATTTGCGAAAAACCTTCCTTAAACAATTGACCTCCCCTCTTGTTAAGGTCATTAATTCTAACAATTGGCATCAAGAGCTAGGTTCATGAAATTTACTCAAGTTTTGTTTGTCAAATCTATTTTAATGGCTCACAAGTTACCTTTTGAGGAGGGAACTTCTATCAATAGACTACCTTTATTATGTGATGTGAACTATCAATTCTGTAAAGTTAGAATGAAGATTTTTATTGAATCTATAGATAAAAGAATTTGGGATGCTATATAGAATGGATCTTTTATTCCACATGTAAAAAAGATGATGTGTTTGTTGATAAGCCTTGGTCTGAATGGACTGAGACAGATAGTAAGAAAGCTAAGTTTTACTGGATAGCAGAGAATATAATAATTTTTGCATTGAGTTGTGATGAATTTTTCAATATATCCAAGTGTACAACTGCAAAAGAAATGTGAGACATTCTTTAAGTCACACATGAGGGGACAAATGATGTCAAGAGGGCAAAGATGCATGCTCTCATTCAAGAGTATGAAATGTTAAGAATGCAGAAGGGAGAATCAATATGTGAAGTGCAGAAAAGATTCTTTCACATTGTAAATCATCTTATGAGCCTTGGGAAGACATTTGAGAAAGAAAAACTAAATATAAATATTCTCAAATATCTAGACAGAACATGTTAGCCAAAGGTCACTACCATATTAGAATCAAAAGATCTAACCTCAATGTCAACAACCTCTTTGTTTGGTAAGCTGAGGGAGCACAAATTAGAAATGAACTGATTGTTTGTCCAAGAACAACAAAGGCATAGCTCTGAAAATAGCTGGACATAAAAAGTGTCAAGACTCAAGTGATAGTGAGGGAAGATACACTCAGCTTGTTGTCAAAGAAGTTTAGCAAGGTTTGAAGATGCAGAGGCTAATCTGTGCCTAAAAGCTTCTATCTCAAGTAGTGTAAGTTCAACTTCTTCATCTAAAGGTGATATCTATTATCAACTTCTTAAGGCTTTTAAAGAGACTCATGAAGAAGCAAACAACCTAGCCCTCTTAAACAATAGATTGAAAGGTTTGAACAATTGGTTGGAAACAAGAGTTAAAAACTTAGAAGAAGAGCTGGATAATTTCAGGTGTGATTTTGAAACACTTGATATCACTTATAAAAACTCCTTTTGTAAGTGTAACTCAAGCTTTTGTGAAAATTGGAAAATTCTTGAAAACAAATTGTTTTATCTTGTGAAAATTGTGGATAAACTCACCAAAGGAAAATCAAACTTTGAGAGTGTGCCAGCATCTCAAAATTGTGTATTTGGAAAACCAGGTCTTGGCTTTAATCCACAGAGTAAGAACAATGGTTTTTCAAAACCTTTTTCAACCTTTGCAGAAAAACAATCGGTTAAAAAATTGAAACAACCGATTGTTTCTTGCTTCTATTGTTTAAAAAGAGGCCATTTTGTAAAATTTTGCAAAGCCAGAAAAATTCTTGTTTCCAGAGGTATATTGAGAGGGATTCCTAAGAATCTTAATGGTTCTTATGATCAATCTAACATGAAAGGACTCAAATTCTTTAAAGGATCAAATCTTGTTATTTGATATGTTCTTTTTGCAGGATTTTTCTTCCATATTGAAGGATCTGTATAATCTTCCCTACATGGATGAATATGCTCAAGATATATAGCATTGTTTCTGGTGTTATGAACAGTTTCAATTTAATACAATGATCTTGAAGAATAATTTTTCATTTTCTCCTTATTCTTCTTGTACTTGAACAAACTGTATTAAATCCTATTCAGTGGTTTTGCAATTAGTTTCTAGCTTATCTGGTTATGTATCTTCTTTATTCTCATACAAACAATATGTGCTTTGATCTGTATCTCTCAATTTCGGTTTCTGTTGAAATATTTGATTTTATTAATCTCAAATTGTTGTCACAGAAATCAATCGATTGTTTTCACGAAACAACTGATTGTTTCAGCCCTGATAACACTGTAGTTAATTCTGCTTTATTTCTCTGTGCCTTGATTCGTATCTCTGATCATTCTGAGAGCCATTGGTGGTCAATGATGCATTTGTTACTGCTTTGAACATATTCTCTTCGTGCACTTACTGCCATTTATGGAATATATTCCTTCATATCTTGAAAATTAAAACCTTTTTAGGCTTGGTACTTTCTATGTGCATTCTGTTAGGGGACTGATAACTTACTTTATTGCATCTGAACAAATTCTTTTTCTCAAGGAAAAATAACCCACTAAATGTAAAACTGTGAAACTGCTTTATTACCTATATAATCATGGTTTGTGCAGCTATTTTTCTTCACAGATTCAACCCATTGTTTTCTCTCTGCATTCACGTCAAAGACTACTATCCTTCTTCACTTTTTGTTGGAAGTTAATTTCTTCTCCATGGATTCTACACCACCCTCTTTTAAAAGGATGAAAACCAGGGTTGTAAGGAAGGGAGGACGTTTGGAGAACTGGTTCTCTAGAGAAGGAGAGCAAATAGAGAAATACCTTCATGAGACAAGTCGGAAGGTAATCAATAACCCAAAGTTTATTTCCTTCAGCTGGATGAAGCAGCAAAAGCTTATGGAAGTAAGTAACTTGTTAAAGGAGCAAATGCTAAAAAGATTTATGGAAATGCCTAGAAACATATATCCAGATTTGGAAAAGAGTCTTTTACACAAATCTTCAATTTGTTGGTGATAATCTTTGCTCTTATGTGAAAGGGGTAGACATAAAGATGTTGGTACAGACCAACTCAAGACCTCTCCTTGCACAATATTTTGCCTTCTTTTTTAAAATTTGTCCTTGCTTGCTTACCAAATACACAATCTTCACATAATTTCTTGATGTAGTCACTAGCACAAAATGTATAAACAACGACTATTTATTTAGTGCGCTTCTAAGGTTAGCCGTTGTCATTCAAAAAGCGGTGGCATTTTTTAAATTAACTTCATTTACGAATACGACTATTTGTAATAGCCGCATTCTTAAGTCAAAGCACATGATTTACGAATGCGGCTATTTAAATAGCTGCATACTTAAATCATTTTTTACCCTAATTTTGAAACGCGCCACTTACGCTTTCATATATTTTTTCCTCTTGGTGCTTCGCGTTTTCTCTATGTTTCTGCTTTGGTGTTCTTCTCTTCTTCTGCGAGTTTCATTGTGTTCTCGTACCATTGTAAGTTCGTTTCTATCCTCTCTCTTTCTTCTTCACCAATGGTTTATAAATTTTTTTTCGTTTCACTTATTTGTTTGTTTTCTTGCATTGGCGAAGGGTTCTCTAGCGCTTCATTTTCTCTTTTGTTTCTGCTCTCGTGCTTCCTCTTGTTTTCCGTGAGCCTTCATTCTCTTCTTTACGGCATTGTAAATTCGTTTCGAGTTCTCTTTCTTCTTCACCATTGGTTTATATATTTTTTCCGTTTCTCTTATCTATTTGTTTTCTTGTATTGGCGAAGGTCACCACTGCTTCATTGCCTGTTGTTTTGATTTTTGCTATGCCGTATTTGCTCCATCGTTGTTGTTGTCACCGTCGTTGTTGCCTTAAGGTATAGGGTTTTATATTTTTATTTTTTAAATAAATTTAATAGGAATGCGGCTATTTACCATAGACGCATTTACGAATGCAGCTAAATGTCGCACTTGTAAATCTTCGATTTAAGAATGCGTATTGATCAAGTGCAACTATATAGTCACTCTTATAAATGTAAAATAACCGCACTTGTTTTGCCTTTCTGCACCAGTGAGACCAGGTATGGTAACCCATGGACCATTAATAAGTATCTAATTTCAGTAATATTTCATATTAAAATATAGGCAATTATGAGGATTTATTGCTAATTTACATATAAAATAATTTCTAATTTATGAATTTATACATTTATACATTTTTTATGATCTTTATTTGAACAAGAGCATTTTATTCCAAATTTGGTGTTAATTGTATGTTTCTAGGAGAGATTAAAAATTTGGATGAAAGAGAAATGATTTGAGCGAAAAAGAGAAAATTGGAACGTCCCAGAATGGGGAAAAGTGCCCAAAAAGCCAAATTTGCAACAAGAGATTCTCGCTCAAGCGAGAATGCTCCAGGACAGCTTTCGGAAATCAACGTCTTTCTCGCTCAAGCGAGAATGTATTAGACAAATTGGGCATGTTTATGTTTTATCACTTAGCCCATTAGCGCGACACAGGAAACGACCTAACCCTAAAAAATTAGGTTAAATAGGGGGCTAGAGGCTCAACCCTGGTGTACCAGATTGAGAGGAAAACACCATAGAGTGAATTGTAACCAATTGGGAGAATGGAAGGTGCTAGAAGTATGCGTGACTAAATCTACCCTTTGGGATTGGGAGTAATCTTCTCGAACTCTTATGTATTGAGGTGATATCTTATATATTAATATTCAGTTCTTGATTGATCATTGGTATTGTTGTTTTACTTCTAAATTTCCATGACAAATTGAGAATCTTAAATCTAATTGGAAAGTACTTTTAGGATTCAACCCTAAACAACAATACCTAACATATTTGAGTGTTAGGAATAAACTTGTAATGTTAATTGCTATTAACGTTTGAGCTTTGTTATAAGTTGTTCTTATAATTATGCGAGGGATCGATAGTTAGGGAACATTTTTAAGGATTTATATGCAAGGAATCGATATAAATGAATTTTATACGGGCATCAATTTCAATCAAAAGAACTTAATATTAACATGCTAATCAAAATACATGAGAGTGAGAGAGATAAAACCTAATCCCTATTATTCCAACTTAAAGCAATTAATTCTTTGTCTATTTTCTTATTAATCATTGCCAGCACAATCACTTCAACATTCTTTTTAATTGTTTTGTTTCATATTTAGTGATTCTTGTACATGATAATTCATTATTCCTTGTGGAATCGATATTCGTCCTTGGGTACAATTAATACTTCTGACAACGCGGTGCATTTGTTGTAAAAAGTCATCAAGTTTTTGACGTCGGAGAATAGGTTTGATTTATTGAGTATAATTTCCTAAGTATTGAGGATATTTTTATTGTTTTGATTTGTTTTTATTGTATTTATTTTTATTTCCAAATTTAATAATCTTTTTTTATTATTTTATTGTTATTAGCTTTATTTGTTGTGATTTGTTTTAGTTATTTTCTGATTTAATTTAGATTATTTTGTTTTATTAATTTTTTTATTTTTGAAAAAAAAAATTACGAATTTCTTGCTAACCCTTGCATTAGCTGCTTTTATATGATACTGAGGGGTCAGATTCCAAAAGACCAATTACTATTTGAAGCAGAAATTGAGAAGGTAGCTAGGAGAAACAAAAAATTAAAAACAATCGAAAATTTTGAAAATATTAGAGAAGACTCTTCGACAGATTCTTTTTCTAATCACATTTTTAAGGAATAGTGCAACATGGTGGCGAAGGAAGCACAACCTCCTATCAGGACTCTTGGAGAGTATGCCATACATCAAGGACACACAAAAATTTCTAACATTGCAATACCAACAACTAACAGGGCCTTGGATATGAAGCATGCATTCCTCACCCTTATTAGTGTTGAACAAGGCTCTGATGCCTCCAAATCCCTATTGATTGCTTGAAGGATGGATGTAGCTTGTGTGTGTGTGTTCTGATTAGTTTGAATTGTAAATCCACTCTTAGTTAGGATTCAACGTTGGTTTAAATCAAATCCTTTTGAAAAATAGTGTTTTACAAAGAAGTGGAAAAACAACCATTTATTTTATCGTTTCAATTGGTTGTTCGACACTTAGTGTTTTTGAAACAGATTTGCCAAAGCTTAAATTTGTAGACTTTGCTGTCAAACCAATTCAATCGGTTGTTTCGACAATTCAACCGATTGTTTTTTGAAATTTCTTAACAAAATCTGTTAAGTTTGGTAAATCTGTTTTAGCTTATCCAAAATTGTTTTGGCTCCTTCATTAAATGTTTTTACCTGCCTTTTGGAGTTTAAATATAGTGTTTTTAACGCTCCTAAAAAGAGAAATTAGAGATTAATCTTTTGAAAAACAGTTTTCTCCAAGATTTACATCAAGCTTTGGTTGAACTTGCTAAGAGTGTAATAGGACTGTGTGTAATCTTTTGTGATTCAATCATTATTAGGTGTGTTCTTTCCTTATTCTCTCTTGATCTGTAAACAACAGTGTTTCACAAGGTCAGAGGGTGTTCTGATATGTGGTGTGTTGTTTTGCCAAAAGAAGTGTGTGTTCTTGAGGGGTTCAAGATCATTTCTTTAGTGTGTGTGTGTGGTTGTAATATGTGATTGATTGCATAGTGGAATATCCAGTGGTTTCTGAGGAATGGATGAATCTCTTGGTGTAAGAGTGAACTAGTATAAATTTATTTGTGTGATTCTCTCTTTCCATAATCTCAATTTTATATGTTTTTAGTTGTTTTTATAAACTACTGACAAAAACAACCGGTTAAATCGCAAAAAAAGTTTTGTAATTTGAGCATTTTCATTCCTTTGGCTTTGATTCTTCATTGGCTTTCTCCAAACCTTCAAAGTTTGCGAAAAATGTCTACAAAAAATTCACCCCCTCTTGTTTTAGGCCTACAATTCTAACAAATAGTACAAATCAATTGACAGCGACAGACCATGAGGACCCCCATACACACTAGGCTAATTTTTATGAATTGGTGGGAACTATGGGTTTTCCATCAGGTTATTTGGAAAGTATATATATACGTCTGTTTTCTTTTTCTTTGGCAGGGAAAGCAAAAGAGTGGCTTATATCTCATCCTAATTAGAGTTTAACTAGATAGAAGGACGTGGAGGAATTTTTTTTTTTTTGCAAAGACCCAATCTCTCGTTACATTAAAGCTAAGTCTGAAATATCTATGTTCAGACAAAGATCAGAGGAGTCTTTCTGTGAGACATGAGAGAGATTCAAGAGGATGCTGAGAAAATGCCCAAATCATGGGTTTGAAGATATTGCTCAACTGGGCATATTTATTAATGGTCTCAGATCTGATACAAATATGCTTCTAGATGTCGCGGCTGATGGCACAATGATGGTTGTTAATGCAGATCAAGCAACGAGGATTATTGAAGCTTTGGCCACAACTTATTATCAAGCTCAACATGATAGACAAGGTCATCAAAAGAGAGGACTATTGGAGTTGAATACTGCAGATTCATTGCTAGCTCAAAATAAAATTATGACACAATAGCTTTAGCAACTAACCGCACAGATGGCCAAACTACCCCAAAAGTTGCATGTTGTCCAATCATCCCAAGGTCAGAACATACCTATCAGGTGTGATTTTTGTGGAGGTGACCATGCTAATGGTCACTATTCTTATCAAATCAAATCGCCTGAAGCGGAGGTGAATTATTTGAGCAATCAAGGAAGGCAAGGCGATTTTTCCAACAATTATTCTCAAGGTTGGAAAAATAATCAAAATCAGAATTTTGGGTGGAAACAAGACTATAGTACATCCAACAAGCAAGGGTCTTTCCAATAGTAGCATCAATTTAATTATCCATTTATCCCTAACAGGATGAGTAAATCTGAAGATGCTATGTCAAAGATTGTGAGTTCGCAGTATGACCACGATTAGGAGCATGGAGACTCAGATAGGACAGATAGACAAATAAATGTCACAACTTGCACAAATTATAGACGAAAAAATTGGTCAATTCTCAACTAACACTACAACCAATCCAAAATAGCATTGTAATAACATCACTACTAAGGGTGATAAAAGAACAAGATAGGGAGATGGTGAGATGGTGAGATGGTGGAAGTTGAAAAAGAAAAGGGAGAAAAGAGAAATTAGGGACAAAAATGTGAAGTTGTAAAGAGTAGAGTTTCAAAAGAATTATCTCATTCTCCTATGCATGTAAGAAAATAAAAGAAAGGATTATTTTATGATAAATTACTTCCAAAAAAAATATTTTGCACCATGGCTGGGAAAAAAAGGCATTTTTTGAAGGAAATAAAAGCAAGATATGTTGTTTTCAAGACAAAGATATAGAGTCGGAAGCTGAAAGCAATTTTTTAAAACCAAAGGACTTGTCAAAGAAATTCAGGGATCCAGGGAGTTTTACTATTTTTGTGTCAATTGGTGATTTATTTGTGAATAATGCCTTATTGGATTTGGGGTCAAGTGTAAATTTGATGCAACTAACCATGTTAAGACAGATAGGTGATTTGGAAGTTAAAGCCACCAAGATACAGTTACAATTGGCGGATAAAAGGGTGAAACATCCTTATGATGTGGCGGAATATGTCCTTATAAAAGTAGACAAATTCATGTTCCCAGTAGATTTTGTTATCTTGGACATGAAAGAAGATAAGGAGGTTCCTTTAAATCTTGGAAGACCTTTCATGGAAACTGTTAATGTTATAGTGGATGTAGAAAAATGAGAACTTAGAGTTAGGTCTCATGATGAAGAGGTCAGATTTAATCTTTTTGATAATGTAACTAATTGTATTGTAGATAAGAATGGGAGACAAGAGGAAATTTCAAAAGATGATGAGCAGATGGTGAACTCAAAGCCAAAGGAGAAAGTTACATGTCATGAAAAGTTAGAGGCAAAAGGATGTTGAAGATGAATAAAGCTTCTTCTCAGCAAGTCTTAGTGTGTGTGTTTGATGTAGAAAAATGTATTGTTTGCTTTGAAGTAAGTGAGGATGTTATTAGTAGTCATAATAGGTTAGAGGGAGTTTAAGGTGGCCTTTTGCTTAGTGACCTACTTCATATCCCTAACCAAGGTGATAAGATTAAGCACAAAAAGTTTTTCAAAACTCTTTTATCAACTACCTTAAGTTTTCTCAAAATCAGGTTACTGCACAAAAATGAATTTGTTGATTTGTAAAACAATAGATTTATTTCTGAACTGGTTAATGTTTTTCAAAATTCTATTAGGGCACTAAACAGTTTGTTGCAATCCTTTATTACAGTTAAGATGAGCTAGAAATGGTTTTAAAGTCATCTTTTGTTTTTCATTAAAACAATTCGTTTATTTTAACCTCAACATGTTCTCTTTATAACAGCTTTCAACTGCTTTTTGAAAAATTGTTATAAACTGTTTTCTATATAAAGAGAGGCACATCTCAGATGAATAATAACTTAGTGATCACGTTTTTTAACACAGATCAAAGAGTTTTCATTGAGAGACAAAAGTTTTGAATGTTTTCTTGAAAGGTTCTCTTAAAGAAATTCAAGTGTGCTTGTTCATTGTGTGCCTTGGTCAAGGGTTGAGGTTTTGTCATTGCTTAAATGTCAAAAAGTGTTGTTGTTTTAGGTTTCTTGCATCTTCTTTTTAGGTGTTTTCTTTCCTTATTCATTCTTATGTAAAGGTGGTTGTATAGACACTTCTTCATATGGTTTCTTGAAGTGTTCTTGCTGCTGAAATAGAGTTTTTCGGCATTGTGTGTGCCTTGTTCTTGAAGGGTTCAAGAACCACAAGGTTTTGTAATTTGTTTTGAATTGTTTAGTGGATTTGACCTTGGTGTGAGGTGAGATTGAATGTAACTCTTGATGAGTGAACCAGTATAAACTATGAGTCCATCTTTCTTCTCAATCCCCTGCACTCGTTTTATGCATAATTTGATAATCTGTCAAAAAATAAATCTATTGAATCAAAATTAAATTTGTTTTTTCTAGGCTTGTTCATACTGCCCCCCCTCCCCCCCTCTTGAAGTTAAACACTAATAGACCCAACAAAGGAGACTGAAACAATCAAGGAAAACTAGTGGAAGGATATGAGTACCCAGGACAACCTATCTTGCTCAACGCATGTAGGGGTAGAGGAAGGAAGAAAACAAAAAAATTATGGGTCATCATGGAATTAAAGATGGACAGAAAAATTGAAGTTGAACAGCCATATTAAAGGCGGACCAAAGTGATAACAAAAGCACGGATTGAACAAGATA
Source organism: Phaseolus vulgaris (assembly GCF_000499845.2). Lineage (NCBI taxonomy): Eukaryota > Viridiplantae > Streptophyta > Magnoliopsida > Fabales > Fabaceae > Phaseolus > Phaseolus vulgaris. The sequence continues at coordinate 31,469,599 of NC_023750.2, read as the reverse complement.
ATTATCAGCCTTGGTAACAAACTTTCATCAAGCTATATGACGTTAAACGAACGCTTACTGGGAGGCAACCCAGTCCAATTTTTTTATTGTCTTGTTACTTTTGTTCATTTTATTTTCAAAATAATGTTTTCTGGCAGGAAGTCTTGCACAAGCGAGAAAATTATGAAAAGAGGGGTGCTCTTGGGAGTTATCTCGCTCAAGCGAGCTAATTCTCACTCAAGCGAGTAAAACGTCGAAAATTCTCGCTCAAGCGAGATGATTCTCTCTTAAGGGAGATGATTCTCTCTTAAGCGAGATGATTCTCTCTTATGCGAGAAAAACGTCGAAAAAATTGAATTTCCTACAGAGAATCTTGCTCAAGCAAGAAATTTTTGCAAAAAATCTCTGAATGAAAACCCAATTGCAAGTTATATAATTTGGCCTGGGGACAAGTTTTATTATTAAGGGGGCAGATCCAGCAAATAAAGAAAGACTATAGAGGAAGATTTTAACAAAGAGTTGAATGACTTCTTAGGAAGAGAGGATTGAGCAAAAATATGGTTTTATCTTTCTAATTCTCTTTTCTTTATATTTATTTGGATTTTTTTTTACTTTTCTGTTTATATTTTCACTTTTATTTTTTGGTTATTTCATTTATTTTCTTATTTTATAGTTTGAATAAATTTGTTGTTTTGTTAGTTTTATGTCTTGAATAAATTTCTATTTTAATTTGTTTGTTTTCTACCCTTTTTTTCACAAATAAAAGAAACTAGAATATTAATTTTGACTTGTGAAAAAAAGGAATTTGTATTTAAATGTTAAATAGTGAGATGAATTTGTAATGCAGCACAAGAGAGTTACATATGAATTTTTATGCCTATATTTATTATTATTAATTGCAATTATTATTAATGTTAGAAACAAAATGCAGTGGGTGAGACTCGAATCCAAGTCTTTTGAGTGACCAAAAAAGACAAATTCTTTCGTCATATTATAATTTTTATTATATTTCTTATTATTTTTAATATTAATATTAATATTAATATTAATATTGTTATTGTTCTCGCCGATTGTCTCCTGCCAGTTGACTAGGTTGAACGCCTCCTCCTGGTGCCTCTTCTGGAATCAGACATACGTTTCCTTCTTGGCGTTAGAATAAGGCTTCGTTGGGACAGAGGGCGCCCTACCTATTGATTACACTCTAACGATCAAGTCAGCTAGGGTTCACCAAAAGTAAACAGTTTTCAGTCTAGTGTGCAAAAACAGCGTACCTTCACAAGGAGACTTCATCCCCTTTTATCACCGCAAACGCAACGTGCAACCATTTTCCATGGAGATAAGCAAATCTTAACTGAAAATAATCATATTAGCTTTTATTTCTAACAGAAAACCGCATGCCATGGGCTCTAACACTCTTCCAGTGCTATCTGCAAGCCCACCTTCTGTTATCAATGCATCACCCCATCTACTTAGGGTTACTGGCAATTAGCCACGTGCAACAAAATGCAACAGAAAAAATATTGTCACGTAATAATAACAAGTATACATAATAATATCAAATATACAGTAATAATAATATGCGCAATAATAACAATTATACACAATAATAACAAATATTATATTCACCACTCCAAATATATCTATAAACACGGGTATATCGATTTATTCACGTAATGACCCTCTCGTGCGCCTTGGACCCATCCTTGAAAAAGGCCATTAACGCAAGTTTCACCCAAGCCAAATAACCGAGTTGTCTCCTTACTCTACCCAAGAACCGAGTTGTCTCGAAATTGCTACCAAAAACCGAGTTATGACCAACACAATTATTAATTTTAATATTAATATTATTAATAATATAATATTATTAATATCATTTATATTATTAATATTATTTATAATATAAATATCCTTAATGTCACTTTTAGCTTACATACGGAAAAGAATCCTATGTAATCACTTTTATTCTTATATATGAAAAAAATCCGTATATAATGTCTATTTACATACTGAATTAAATTTGTATGTAATTCTCACTTTACATACGGATTTTGATCTATATGTAATAATTGGTATGTAAATGAACAATTTCTTGTAGTGAACAGTTTTGAGAGTTTTGCTGATGAATTGACAGTTGTGGTTGCTTTATTTTTATTTTTGTTGCATCATAAAAGAGCATGAAGATGATTGAGGCATTTGTTTGTGTTAATTAGGAACCTAAAGCCAAAAAGGCCACCTTTATCTTATTAGAATTCCATTTTTTTTATATCCCCTTTGGGTCAAGAAATTTTTTGTTAATATTGCACCTTAACCTTTAATGGTATATTTTCCTACCCTTTCGCATGTTTAAGAAAGGAGAACATAGATGCAATACATATATAAAAGGGAATGGTTGGTTTTGGTTGTGAAAGCTCAAAAGGTTGAAAATAGTCACTTATGAAGATTTATTACTAATTTACATATAAAATAATTCCTAATTTATGAATTTATACCTTTTTAAATAGTTTATGATCTTTATTAATAAAAGCATTTTATTCCCAAATTTGGTGTTAATTGCAGGTTTCTAGTGATGGAGATCAAGCTCAAGTGGACATAGTGGCCAATCATCAAGAGCAAGAAGAGGATGAGGCTCAAATAGAAGACGCCCATGGAGGTCAAAGCCCACCTCAAAGGCTTACTAGGAGCATGTTCAAAGCTTTAGGAGCTAATGGACGTTTATTTTCTCTTTTTGTAATTTCTTTGTTTGAAGGTGCTTAGAGAGAAACATTAGAAACCTCTTTTGTTAAAGCATCTTTAGGTCTTTAGAATAGGAGTCTTAGGGGGGGTGTTAGTAGATAGGTGTATGAGTAAATAGGGAGGTGCCAAAGTGAGAGAGAAGGTCACACCTTCTTCATGACTATAGTTGGCGCCACTTTCATTTGTTTTTGGGGGGAATTTTGAATTCATTTAGCTTTGCATTTCAGCACCTCTAGGCTATAAATTAAGGTGCTGCCTTTGTATTTTTCAGATTTGAAATTTGATTAGAGAAACTATACTCAATTTTTGAGAGAGCATTGGAGAGCTTTGTGCCTTCCTCACTAGTCTTATCTTGAGAGTTTCCATGGTTACCTCAAGTGGCGGCTTGCACACTCATAGCGGCTTGCACCTTCATTGCAAGATGAACTAAGGAACCCAATGATGAATACTCTTGTAACTCAACAATGTCTTGAATATCCTTCCTAAGACCACTCACAAACCTAGCAATCATAGCTTCCTCACTTTCTTCTAATTCAATTTTAAGCACAAGCATCTCCAGCTCCTTATAATATTCATCCACATTTACCGTGCCTTGTTGAAACCGTTGGAGTCTCAACATGAGGTCTTTCCTAAAATGTGGGGGCACAAATCTAGCGCGCATGTGATCCTTTAAAGAGTTCCAAGAGTCCACGGGAGGACCCTTGTGATAGATAATGTCCTTTACAATACCATGCCACCATTTCATGGCATAATCACTAAACTCTAAGGTGGCTAGCTTAAGCTTATGCTCATCTTGGATCTCATGGATCTCAAATATTTGTTCACACTTAGCCTCCCAATCTAAATATACATTAGGATCACTAGAGCCATTAAAACAAGGAAGCTTGACCGAAGGTAGCCTAGACTTTGCATCTTGGTAGAAGCCATTTCCATAGTGATGTCTCTCCCCTTGGTTGTGATGTCTATGTCCATGAAATTGGGGTGGAGTTCTCCTTCTCCTATGGTCTTCTTCACGGCCAAAATCATTTGAAGAAGCTCTTGTTGAAGGTCTATGTGAATGATGCCCATCATGGATAGAAGGAGATGGTCTAGCTTGTTGCACCTCCATCTTTTGCAATTTCTCTTCCAAACGCCTAATTGTACGTTGTGCTTCATGTAATTCACCAAGGACCGAAGCTTTGGAAGGAGAATGTTGCTTGTAAGATGCATCACTTGAAAATCCAGCCATTTGCAAATAAAAAGAAACAGCAAACACACAAAAACAACAAACAAGTCAAGAAACAAAATTAGCAAAAACAGTGAGTTTGGCAATGAAATTGCCGAAATGAATTTGGTAAGAAAAATAGGTCACTCTCAAAGAAATAATGTCCTTGCACCAATCTGATCTTGAGGTCTTCGAATCCTCAAATGAAATATGTCAAAGCAAGGCACACCAATCTCAAAGCCAACCAAAACAAAACCAATGAAGCAATAAAGAAAACAAGAAAAAGTATAAGCAAAGAAAGGCTACAACAAAAGGAATACTAGATGTTTGACAAACTCAAAGATTAATGAACAAAAGACAAGCAAGAAAATTAAAGAACTCAATGAGAAAATAGGCACACAAAACAATACTTAAAGAAAAGAACTAGAGTAGATGAAGAAAACAAAAATTAGCTACTGGAAAATATTTTTTATGCAAACTGTGCTTGATGTTCACTAGAATTTGATTTTTCAAACTTTATTCAGCTGTTGCATAAATTCAACCGATTGTTTCAGCCCTGTCAACATTGGTTAAATCTGTTTTAATTCTTTGTGCTTTGATTTGCTTATCTGTTCAAATGCAATGACGTTTGTGATAAAAAAAAACGCATTAATTACTGCTTTGAATACAAATTCTCTCTACAATAACTGCTCTTCATGGAATATATTCTTCTAAACATTGAAAATTAAAGTTGCTCTTAAGTTTGGTCAAATCAGCATGTGTTTTATGTGCTTTCTGTTAAGACTGACAAACTACTTTATTGTTCTGATTTGATTCCTTTTCAATTTTGAATTTAACCCACTAAAAGCCAAAACTTTGACTGGCTATTCTGATTATAAATGTGAGGTTATTTGTTGCAATTGTTCACAAGAAACAACCTGTTTGTTTTCCTTCTCTCTACACAAAATCTGTTCTGCAGTTTGCCCTCATTCTCTTTAACTAAACCATGGCATCAACACCTCCCTCATTTAAGAGGATGAAGACAAAGGAAGTAAGGAGTGGCGGAAAGCTGGTTTTCAGGAGAATCTAAACTTATTGACAAGTTCCTACATGAAACAAGTAGGAAAATTGTCAACACTCCAAAGCTTGTTTCCTTCAGCTGGATGAAACAGCAGAACCTTACTGTGATGAGGAGTCTTTTAAAGGAACAAAGGCTGAAGAGATTCCTTGAGATGTTTGGGAACATCTATACAAATTTGGTGAAGGTATTTTACACAAACCATCAATTCAATAGTGACATTTTAATTTCTCATGTGAAGGGGGTGGACATTGAAATCACCAATGAAGTTTGGACTGCTATAATTGAGCTGAAATTCTCTGGATTAAAAATCAACAAGGCAATCTTGGAGTGATAGAAGAGTTCAACAAAATGCAATTGTCTCAAGAATCCCCTCTCAGAGGTGAGAAACTTTTCAATTGGATGGTTGAAGCTTGATGAAAGGCTCATTGCCTTCATACTTTCCTGGATTGTCACACCAAGGGGGAGAAATAATTCTACTCTCTCTGAAGAAGATTTGCTTTTAATCTATTGCATCATGAACAAGGTCAAGCTCAACTGAATCCACATCTTCAAAGATCATATGCAAAAGGCTATAAGGTTAAGTGATTTCCACTATTCATATGCCATTTTGATTTCTAAAATTCTACATTATTTTGAAGTAGATATAGAAGAAGGACTGGATGAGATTATAAAGCCTTCAAGTGAAATCAATAGTGGTTCCCTAAGCAAAATGGAGTTCACCAAGATTGGTGGAAGGTGGGTAAGCAAGGATGGATATAAGTTGGCCCAAGTGGAACTCATGTTGAATAAGAGACTGGAGCTGCAACAAACACAGTAGACCCTGCTACGGGAACTCATGAAGTTGATCCAAGTACTGACCACATGGGTGATAGGATAACTTCAATGTCTTCTTTTGAAAGGCTCATGGTAAGTAGGATGGATAACTTTGCGGAGAATCAAAGAAATCTTCATGAGTTGTGTGAATTAAGGTTTCAGCATATGGATTCAAGGTTCCAGACCTTGGATGAACAAATTGAGGAGGTTCAAAACCAAATGCTTGATCTGCAATATGGAAGGAATGACTAAAGCAAGTTTGAGGCTTTCACTTTAATTTCTAGTTTACTTTTCTGAACAATTTCTTTTCTTTTATGTTGTTTTTAATCCTTCTATCTTTCTATTTGTGAAGACAAATAGGGGGAGAAGTGAGTTTTGGGTTGTAATGTTCCTATATTTGCATCTGTTTTTGCTTTGAACATTTGTTTGAACATTTCTTTAACTGGTTTTTAACTTGTTATAAACTCTGATACATATTTTAACCAGTTATTCCTGTGAAATAACCGATTGTTTTTATGATGTTGCATCTATGCATGTTTGACTGGTTTCTCACATTGATTTGGCTTATATTCCTTATGGAAATCACCTAGTGGAAACTAGTTTGTGGTGCTTGATTAATCTGGAATAGCTTATCCTGTATTTCTATTTTTGCTTGTGAATGCAGGTTAAGCAAGATTATAAACAGAACATTCCAAAAAGCATCCCAGGGATTTGTCTTCATCAAATTGGGGGAGATTGTAGAACATGGAAGCTTTGATGAACCAAATATGTGATGAAGGCTTGATGCTTTGTTGCTTTGGTTAAAGCTTAGTTCTAGGGTGTTTAGTATTCTTGTAAAGATCATTCTTAATGTTGTGCACAAGCTGAATCAATATGTTTTAAAAGAGAAAAATGTTTTTCAAAACAAAGAGAAAAACAACCGGTTGAATTCATGATATAATCGATTGTTTTACACTTAGCTTATTTGAAGGTTTTCAAAACTATTTTTGACTTGGTTGACTAACTATCAAAACCAAATCAACCGGTTCAAACGACATTTCAACCGGTTGATTGTCACATTTCTTAATAGCTTTTCAAAAACCTATTAAATCTGTTTTCAGATGAATTAAAACCGATTTGTCTCATGATTGACTGCTTAAAACGACTAGATTTAAGAGTTATAAATATGGTTTCTCTTTATATTCAAAAACACACAGAAAGTGAGATTGAAAACGTTTTTTAGAAGAAATTTGATTCAAAGTTTTGCAAGATTGCCTAAAGGTTGTGCATTGGTTCAAGAACTGATCTTAGGAGCTATATGATTCCTGAAATACCAAGTGTAATTTGTACCTTTTTTATTTTTGTAATTGTTACTTTTCTATACATGTAAAGTTTGTAAGCCTATAAGGTCAGAGGGTGTTCTGATTGTGGTTGTGTGAAAGGCAAAGAGGGTGAGTGTTCTTGGGTTATCAAGATCACCTCTTTGTGACTTTGAGTGTGTCTAATTTGTGATTGATTGCTAGTGGTTGAGTGAACTAGTAAAAATTAATGGTGTAATCTCTCTCTCTTTCTCTCATTTCTTATAAACTATTTGATTTCATTTTGTTATTTATGTTGCCATAAACAACTAGTTTAAACGAAGTTTCAACCGATTGATTTTCTGCAAACAGATTCAATTACTTTGTTTGATTGGCTTCCTTGATTACTCTTTCTGTGATTGTTGTTAAAACTTCATTCTTATCCAATCTTTGCGGAAAAAAAAAATTGTCAAACAATTCACTGAAAGTAATTTGGGCCAACTACAAGAGTTATGGCTAGAAGAATTCAAGAGGATTGGAACACTGTTACTGATGGCAGAGAAACGTTCCTCTATATGTTCAAAATGCCATAAGCTTAGTGTAGAGTAGAATTTATTTTCTGTCAAAATTAGAATAGGAAATTGCTGTAAATTTTCTTCGAATTTAATTTTGGCACATAAAATCAACCTAGGTTAATTTAGAGTTTCTAAAACCTCTAAATTCACCTATGCCGGTTTAGGCAAGGTAAAAGAGTACACAATTAACACACGCTCCATGTGTTAAATGTGTTGCACGGCTACCTCCACATGATCCATATGAAACATGTGCTAAAAAGCTTTTCAACATATGTTAAATATGTTTCATGTGCTTCATGTCCTCTATGTGCCAAGATGCATTAGGTGGACATTCCAAAGCTATTTCACTTGCATTTGAATTTCATTTAACCAGTCCTCCATTGCTATAAAAGGAGGAGCCTACCTCATGTAAAAGGTTGATTAATCATGGAGTGAAATTGCTGCCAAATTTTTGTGTCAATTCTTCACTCTTGTCTACTTCCTCTCTAGGATAGGCAAGGTTAGTTTTCAACCTACATCTTACAAGTGAGTTGGCCAAACCACTCACCTTCATACTTGACCTGCACCTCCAAGGCAACCGTGATCTCCATGTGAGAGCCTTGTCCGTGAGCAATCCATGAAAGCTTCCGCAACTCCACCAAAGTTAATCAATCGGATGAAAGCATGCACCTATCATTAAATCTAATGGAGATTCACACTAAGGAAGATACTCTGGACTAATTATCCAAGAGCTACATTGGACAACTAAGGTACAAGGAGGGCTTTGAATAGTTAAAGGACAATACAATTATATGTAAGAAAGGCTATATTAGACTTCATTACCTGAGGGAGGATACGGTATTCATGACAGAAAATGAAGGTGCAAGCATCCAAGCAGAGATTCAAGATAATGAACAATGCTTCTCCACACTATTGGAAATCGATTCTACAATGGTCCAAATGGGAGAGGATGGGAAGTATACTAACTTGGGTGAACTGCATAAGGGTTCTTTTACATACGTGGAATATACACTACTTTATAATGGTAATTTCTACAATCAAAACTCGTATAAAAAGTTTATAAAGCAATAATAGACAATAAATTACTGGAGTTTGCTAGAATGTGCATAAGAGTACTAATTGGATGGGAAGCAAAATCAATCAACCGATTAAAATCAATAGGGACATTTGCAACATTGTTAATACATAAGAAAAGCAATGCAGGGGGACATGCAAGTGCATAAATGCGATCAAGAACTCAAACGATTAAGCATTATAAGTAGGATCTCAGCAAATGAAATCCTTGGATAATAATCTTATAGGTACAAAGGTGATTTATAGGCCACTGCAGCAGAAGCCCTTGTCGACGACCAAATATGGCAAGGTCAACCTTCTTTTGAGTCGTTGAAGAGCGATTAGAGACATGGTATACTGGGCACAGGGCTTTACACAAAGATGGAAAACTCTGAGGTCCCAAAGATGCCTCTGCAAAAAAAGAATTTCATCTTTCAGTTGACATTAGAGCCAGAAAGCAAGAATATACCATGGACCCAAACTAAGCGTCTAAGGGCAGATCGTCCAAGGACCGTGTTTGGGATTCACATGAAGAAACATTTACACTACAAGAAAATTTGGTATTACATACATCACCACATGTAAGAGACCAAATCCGTATGTAAAACAAAGTTACATATGAAAAAAAAATCGTATGTAAAACTGTCATATGTAATTATTACATACAAATTCAAAATTCATATGTAATTACATATGGATAAATCGGTATGTAATTTTTGTATGTAACTTTGTGGTAGAATTATAGACGGATAAATCCGTATGTAACTGTATTTTTTTTTAGTATTTCAATTTGAGATGAACATGATATTGTAAGATTTACTAATAAATTTTAAGGCCAATTTCAATTTAATGCATGAATAACACAAGGTGAAGAGTCGTAGGTGTCAAATTGTAAGGATCCTAAGAAGCATTAGGTGTGTCCTTCAACAGCATAATTGTTCTGGCAAGGTAGAAATATGAAGGCATAAAAAGAGAAGGAAAAGAGGAAGCAAAATAGCATACAAAAACGTAATAGAATGAGAAAATTAAAGACAAGACTTGTTGTGTATGAATTTAAAACTCAATTATTATTATTATTAAACTCTCAAAGCTAATCCAATATTTAAGAATTATACTCAAAAGCACTATATTTGACTAAATTGGTATCCACATTCAATGAAACCATCTTAGTCTTTGAAGAAGTAATCAGTATCCTTAAACATGAAACAATACTTAAAGATTGACCAGTTTTATTATAAGATTTCTTAACTTATAAAATAATCTATAACATTATATAAGACATCACAAATATTTCTATCATATAAATATCAAAAAATCTAGAAAAATACCAGACAAAGACTAAAGCACTCAAGTCTCCATTTATATTAAAACAAATCTCGTATATATAGTAACCAAATTTGCAACAAATAACAATAGTCCTCATATAAAAAAACCCAAAGATTGCACCAAGTGATCCAAAATCATAATATAGTTAATCAAAAGTTGTAGACAAAATAACCTAAATGGAAGAATCAGAATTTAAAATAATCTCACAAACCATTTCTAACAGAAATTTTGTAGTTTGCTGCTCCACACATCTTTCCACATTTTGATTTATTTGATTAGGATTGGGGAGTAAGGAAATTATTTAATTTTTGTTGAATTTATTGATTGCCATGTTACGTTGCTATCTAAAGGCAAAGAAATACATTGAGAGTGTGCCACAATCTTTTACAAATCATGTATTAAATTGAAATCTAATGAGCTATAATGATACGAGATGAACATAAAAAATATGTTTACTAAACCTATTTACATGATATATTAATCTTGTTTAAAAAAGAAAATATTTTTTTTAAAGTTTTTAAATTATAATCCTTAAAAAATAGTATTTTTTTTATCAACAACATAAAATAAATAAATAAAAATCACTTAAAGAGTGATCCAACTCTTGTACAAAACCGCACAAAAATGAACAACCCTTCTAGTTGGACTAAGACCATACCTTAAAAAATAGTATAAGACAAAGCAGATGATCAATAAGTTTGATCTAAATAGCCTAATGGAGAATAAGTTCTTTAAGGGTAAAATTCTCATTGCCATTACTTGAGTAGTGGGCAGCTTAGATAAGCATCACTGCCATCAAAAAGTAACTAACTTGTGTTTGCATTTGGATTTGGAAGAGCTTTAGTATTAATTTTTCATATAATAATCAAAATTTAACAACAATTTATGATTATTTAACCTAGGTAACTTGTTCTTATGCAGACAAGCAATCATTTGGGTAAAAAGTTTGGTCCGTTAAATATAATTCTAGTATAGCTCAAAATTTGTCTCAGGGCATGAACTTTACATGCATTAGTAGCTACAAATAGAAGAAATCATAGTTAGTCCATTTATCAATAGGCTTGCTTCTTGTGTTTCCATTCAAGTATTTTGATTTTACCATTTATTAAATGTTGCATTTTCTCTTTAAACCTTACAGCCAATTAGACCTCTCCTATTTTCTTCACATCTGAACTTGTAGTACTAAAACATGATAACAACGTGAGTACACCCTATCGGGTTCAAGGGTGGACAACCTAATTTTCACCTTTCTTATTCTTAAATCCTTTGATCCACCTCATTTCTCTTCCCCATGTTAATGACCATAAACCCATATTGTGATAACAGTAGATGGATCAAAAACTTCCCAAATATATTCCTTGTTCCAACCAATACTTAGTGTCATAAAATCCCCTTCAATCTCTTTGTAGTTAACATTTTTTTCATGCAGTTGACTTAATCAGGCACAAAGCCTACATGATGACTATTCGTTAAAGATTCACATGAAAATCCGAGATGTTCATGATATCACATTAACCCTTTATGGGATAAAAGGGCAACCTATCGAGGGACTAATTAGTATACTTAGATACAAACTAGTAATCATAACTCCAACCAGAAAATAAATATAGAGAAAGGTGAACAATGAAGCCTCAATCAAAATCAACACACTCAAAGCAAATAATAAACCATCACAATCACATTAAAATTTATCACAACAAAAAATCACCTAGAGTGAAATGAACACAACTCTGAGATCCACGCTACAAGCTTTTCCTCAAGCACCATACCATCTGAGTTCACGACGAAGCCTCTGCTTCCTGACAAACTTCATACCCGATTGCAACTTCCACCTTTAAAATTTTGGATTCCAAGTCACAAATGCCTTACCTTTATATTAGAGTTTGTGAACACTTTACCAATTGAAACATGGAGAAATTATAAATTTACTTACCAAGTAGGGTTTCCAAGCACACCAGCGACGTCGGAAATGCTACAATCTCAAGGATTGGAGCATTTGGCACACGATAGTGTTTAGGGATTGGGGATTGGTACCTCACTTCGTCTTCCCTCGCACGCTGGAAAAGCTAGAACACGAAGGGCAGGAAGACAATAACAGGCTCTGCATTCAAAACTTTGTCGATGTCGCTTCCTTCGTTTTCTTTCAGGTGTGTCGTTTTATCTCTCTGACAGGGATATTCTGTGCATTAAGGAGTAGGACGTGGACGACTGCGTCTACTCCTTGGTTCGCGCCTTCCCATCCTCTCCCATTCCTCCAAACTCAGCCTCCTCGAAACTCTCTGCTCCAACCTCGTCATCCTCCTCCCCAACGTCGATTTTCTCTCTAGAGCCTTCGATTTCGGAAAGATAGGGGAAATTTGGAAAATGGGTTTCGATTGGCTTTCAGAACTCTCAGTTTCGATTTCAATTTCAGGATGGGTTTTAATTTCACAATGCACTTCACAGACTAGGGTTCATGTCAGATGGTTTTGTGTTTTGAAACATAGGAACTTGTTTCACGTATTTGAAAACACTTATTTTTTTTATTTTTTAAGGTAATACTTTATATACGCATATAATTTATATGTAATTATTTCAGCTTTTTTTTAATTTTGTATGTAATACTTTATACCCAAATATAATTTGTATTTAATCATTTACAAACGCAAAAATTCATATGTAATGTCTATTTACATAATTAAATTTGTATGTAAATATCTGTATGTAATGCTTACGTTACATATGGATCAAGATTTGTATGTAATAATCGATATGTGTTGATTTTTTTCGACAAATGTACCGAATCAAATGTAATATAGTACTATTTAAAGTACGAATGTCGAATTCACACGGAACAATTCTAATTAAGATGTTTTGTTATAAAACTCATAAAGTATAGAAAATAACTTTGAGAACTTTTTCATAACCAAATTAAAGATTATACAAGAAGTGTACCGACCGGGTCATCGGGTGTGATGACGTGGACAAAAGAAAGGTAGGTAGTCAAGAAGTCAACGTAGTCGCCGTATATAAAAGCGGCGGTCTGCAGTATAAATAATCGGTTATCGCCGAGATGTGTCACCACCAAGACGGATCATCGCCCATCGCCCAGAAGTAAGACGTCGCCGAGAAGAGACGTCGCCTGAGTAAGACATCGCCCGAAGAGTCAACCCGCATGACGTAAGCATTTCACAGAGAGGGGGCCCACACGATGGGATAACCCTAAGTTGGGTGGCAGCACTGTGGGTCCCTATGCACAGAATAAATGGTCAAGTCAAAGGGGCACGTGGCAATGCCCACGTGCTCTCTAAAGGTATCCAGGGAAAGCTGCATGCATGATACGTGTTTAATTAGGGCCCTCGAACAGTATGATAGCGCGATGAATACATCGCTCAAGTTAGAGCCCAAGTGGCCAAAAGGTTATACATTGCACTCCAGATAAGGGAAGTCCATGGGCCAGATACGCTAAGATCCTAAAGATAGCGGCGCAAGGACCTTCTCCAAGGAACCCTAGATAATAGCAAGCAACGCAGAGGTAAACCCTAGTTTTTCACCTATATATAGGGCACGAGTATGCCCTAGAGAGGTACGCTTTTCGCAGTTGCATGAGTTTTAACCTAGTTCTCAGATAGACATACAGAGGGAAAACCCTAATTGTTCTTGACGGCGCATCCGCTGAGAGCACAGGACAATTAGGGCAACACAGTTTTAGCCATACAGTTTCAGTCATTGAGAGTGTTATACAGTTTCTAGTTATTTTGGTGTTTCTTGCTAGCTGACTTGATCGTCGGAGTGCAAACGGCCGCGAGGGCGCCCCTTTGTTCTTCTTTTTCAGGTACACACAGACGAGGCAGAACGAAGGTACCCTAGCTCGTTAGAACAAGCCACGCATAAAGACGACCCAGGTCAACCGGCCAGAACAAGAAGTAACTCAAAGGTTTAAGATTTGATTCAAGATGTAACAAAACTAACTTATCAAATATAAATAAAGATACTTGGGATTGAATTGTGTCTATATCAATCATCTGTATTTTGGAATAATACAATATATAATACTCAAAACTACTTATTCTTGATGTTTAATTTAAAGTCATTCACCTTGATTCCTCGAAGATGAAATTCATAAGATAATTTCTCAAATACTGATTCCTCAGATATCTAACAAATCATTCAGCTTTATGAATAGAATTATGATGCAATTAATAACCTGAAATCTATTCCAAGTATTACAAGTTATCAAGTATTTTCGTCTATTTCATATCCTTAAAAGTACTTTCCAGTTAAATTTAAGGATCAAAATCAAGATTTCATTGATCAGATAGAATCAAGTAATAAGCATGAAACGAAAATACCAAGAACAAGTAGAAAAAAGAATATTATATATATATATATATATATATCACACCAAGAATACATTAGATCAAAGTAGATTACATTCAATCCCAAGTTAGAAAACACTTAGCCACTCATGATAGCTCCTCCAATCTTCATTCTTGATCTGATTTGCATAAGAAGGGCTGATCTGAGTAGATTCTTCTCCTAAGAATAGAGGTTTTCTTCTCTTTCTCTCACTAACTTCTCTCTAAAAATCACTTCTTTTTCCCCACCTCGCTCCTGTTTTAGCTGGTGTTTCAAAATTTATATAATGAACTTTAGCTCAAGCGAGCCAATTTAGCTTAAGCTATATCTTTCGGTGCTTTATTTAGCTTAAGCTAGCAATTCTAGCCTGAGCTAGATTAGTACTGCACCACTAATCAAATTCGGATAAGTTTAGTTTGAGCTAAATAGAGTTTTCTATAAATTTAAAATAATTTAATTAGAATTTTTTTTTAAACAAATGAATTGATTAAGAAAAATAAAAATTCAAACTTGATTCAAAATTAATATAGATACATTGCCAGTTAATAAGGGATAATAATTTAATACTTTTATTCTCATATATTAAACCAAACATGTTATTTAGTTACCATGTTAATGCAAATTAATGGTGATAGAATCCAATCAAAGAAAGGGAAGTTGACGTTCCTTACTTTACGTTTCATCCATGCCCAAGATTGTACTCGTGTTAGGGTAAAGATTTCCTCAGCATCAATCTTTGCTTGATTAAAAATAACCCTGTTTTTATGCTTCTAGATACACCAAATCACCGAACCCACAAACTTGTCCACAACTTGTTGCCCTCTTTATTAAAGCACAAGCATAAAAACTGATCAAAATGATTAACCAAGACATTGTGGTTCACTGTACTAATCTCAAGCCAACTATTGCACATATTTCATACAAAACTTGAAACGGCACACATAATGAGGATGTGTGAAGTTGATTTTTCCTCCCTCCCACATAGAGGGCATAATGTATTTCCCAAAATAATTCCCTTTTTGTGAAGGTTCAGCTTAGTTGCTATCTTGTCCAACAAGGCCCTCCACACATAAAACTGGGTTGAGGGCATTACCTTTAGATTCCATACTCTTCTAAAGATTGAAGGTTCTCTGATTTTTAAAAATCAACGTTATGAATGAAGCATTACAACCAAGTTTACAAAATTTATTAAGTTTATTTCAAAAATAAATTTATTTATGAGTAACTCATATAAAGTGAGTGAAAATATAAACTTGAAAAAGTTAACAGTTAAGTCGTGAATTTGATAATCATACATATTACAATAACAAAGTAAAAATAAAATAGATTCATCTAGTAGAGAACAAATTTCAACAAATACTTAACATCCTATATTCAAACTTTATTAGGTCATAGAAAAAAAAAATACTAACAATGAACAGAAGGAACCACGTCTGAAAATGTACATCATCTTTGTACTATTGGAGTACAAATAAATTACATTTTATTTTGCTTGTAAAATGAAAACTTTTGCTTCTTCACTCAAATCTTTCTAACCATAGATATACACACACAAGCTTATCACACCCTCTTGAGAAGGTAGAACAGTAGAACTCATTTCTTGGAGGTAGAATATGGAGAATGATACATCTGATTATACAGAGCAGCCATCTTACTGTATGCATCCACTGTCACTGACTGCATGAAGTTTATTCTCATTAGCAATCACTTGTTATAAATATATATATATATATATTATACTTCATAGATGCTATTTATGTTTAAAAAGTAACTCAATGATTGCATTATATATGTAGGGGAAGGAATCAGAAACAAATGTAGGGGATGTTTTAACAAATATATATCTATCCAATTTTATAAAAATATTTATTTTAATAAAATATTTAAAATTATCACAATCATCAAAGTAGTGTTTCGATATTAATTTTAAGATAAATTAAGGTTTTTTTAAATAAAATGTAATATTATGAATATTAATTATTAGTTTCACAATCCTAAAATTTTAAGAAAATGTGATTAATTACATTTTTAAAATTTATTATATTAGAATGACACGTGATAATCTTTAAATCATAGTCAATAACCATCTAATAAATTTCAAATTGATTGTTATGCATTAAAAGCAAATTTTAGAAGATATATAATTGAAAAAGATAATTGTTTTCTTTTTTAAGGCTTATATATTTAAATAAAAAATACTTTAGAATATCATAATGAATGTTCTAAAACTTAACAACAACAAAAACAAAGAATAAACCAAGGAGTGTTAGAAAAGAGAATATCTGTTAATGAGTTTCACCCCAGACTATCAATCTTATATATAATGTTTTAAGTTAAACTTACTATTGAAAAGGTTAAGTTTAACTTACTACATTAAAAAGGTTAATGCTGATAAAAAAAAACATTGAAAAGGTTAATAAATATTCTTTAACTCTCAAATAAAGCCTTAAAAATAATCTTTATATAAAATTTTAAACAATAAAAGGGAAAGACTAAAAAATCCTTAAAAATAAATCATATTGAAATATTTCGTTTCAAAATGGAAAGTGATGATTATCTCTACATGAAAACTAATAATAATAATAAAGTCAAATATTTTACCAAAAGTATTATTATTTAATTTTAATATCAATTTATTATATATTATTATACATATATATATAAAAATTTAAATTGGAAAAATATAGGGGCAAGGCCCTAAGTCAGAAACTTGCTCTAAACAAGGAAAAATACCTATGATATAATTTATTACAAATATACCTTAGTCAAAGTTGACTGTTCTAATTAATATTAATATATTTTCTGTGTACTATGCTTGTATGATTTGAAAAAGATGACACATGTTGTGTTGTTTATAATGGTGTTTAAAATTTCAAGGAAAATTAAACAATAATTAGTGGTGGAGAAGTTACTATATATGATCCTAGCCAATGTCTATTCCTAACCATAAAAGAATTAATAATACACTTATAATAAAAATTAATTTTATAAAAAAAAATTAATCACTATATTAACTAAATTAGATATTATTTTAAAAATTAACAAAATTATTAATATTTAAGATAATCTTTATTATTAATAAATTTTTTAAATTAATATTTAATTAACTATTAAAATTTTAATTACTAATCTTAAAATTTAATTAGTTGATAACTAAAATTTTAATATCTAATTAGATATCAATTTAAAAATTATTTATATTAATAGAAACTAATTCATGTAAGTAATTTTTTTAATACTTTAAATTTAATTTAATTAATATAATAATTTGTTGATTTTTTTTAATAGTGATTAGAGTATAATATTAAGTAAATCCTATGATTAATTTATGAGCATGAAATAGTTTGTTGAAAGTGTGTAAAAGGGTCAATAATACCTTCGGTGGTTCTCCTAGTAATTGATCAGCACATGAAGCCACAGGCATGAAAGGAGGAAGGTGGAGCATGGGAGGAATGGAGGGAATGTTAATGTTGTTCATATTCATAGTCATTTCCTTACTCATTCTCATTCCAATGCCCATTTGAGTCATAATCATCGACATTTTAAGCTGTTGTTGTTGCATGGCAATTGGCAGCATAATCGACGAGTACATTTTCATCCAATTCATCATTTGCAAATGTGCTTGCAGTTGCTTCATATATTGGATAACCTCATCCAACATCGAAGCTTTATCCGTCTGCTAAATAAACCACACCAAGGAACTCTCCTTCTTAATTGCTCAAATATCAACAAAATTCTCTCTACAACTTTTAACACAATTAAGTGTCTATAATTGAAACTCCAGAACCAGAATAACCAATTTTACTTAAGAAAAATTATACTTTAATAATTCAGGGAGTTGTATACAAATAAATTTATAATTAATGTAAAAATGTATTAAAGTAGTAGTATTAAAAGTTGTTGAGTACCTGTAGAAAAAAAAAAGTGATAAATTAAAGCATACTATAATACATTAGTTAAAGCTTACTATTTCCTTATAGTGTACTACTGTACTGAAGTCATTTTCATATCTATGGAGTATTCTCACCCATATATGTATATATATGGATTATTCCTTGGCCACATATTCCTTTAAGAAGTACTTGAAAGAGCATTTTTGCTTTATGAAAAGATAAATCATAACTAATTTAGATTTGATTCAAGACTGGTCTCATTTTATAGTTTAAATTCATTTTATTTATTTGGACAATGTAAAATCTCTAATACAGTGAATAGTATGATATCACATTAAGAAATAAATTGAAGTTTAACTGATGGTTGTAAAACTAAGTTATGAAGATTGCTCTCATTCCAACTTTTGATCAATGCTCTCATCTATACTATTGATTTTCTCTTTAATTAATTAATTAATTAATGTAGGATCTGCAAGAGATTTGAGTGCAGATTTTCATTTTCTTTTAATGGGATTTGTAACCAAAGCAGTATGTAAACAGTAAAGGAAACAGTATATAAGAAGATAGGGTGTGATCCGGGGTTGGTGGCATGAACAGTGAGTGGTGACTAGGTGAAGAAATTAAGGAGGATGTTGGAGCTGAATCATGTATGGTCACTGTTTCTGAGTGAGTAGAATTTGAAAAAAGAGTGGGAACATTTTTTAATGCGAAAAACCTGGCTCAGTCAGAAGTATTCTTGTTTACCTTGCTGGAATTCGGGACCAGTTTTTGCAATTCCTTCATTCTTTGGTTGATCTTATCTCTCCTTCTCTGAAAAGCAAAGACAAAGGAATCAATGATCAAGAAATTCCTGATAAATGCACACAAATGATACTTGTTGCACAGAAGAGGAGTCACGTAACCCTTTCAGATTGGTTGTGTACAGCTGAAGCTTTTATTCTTTTGTTGGATTCACAATATCTATCAACTCCACTTCTCTTGCAATCCTCTTCTCCTGCCTCACTCTAAGATTTTCCATCAAATAACAAAATATCACCAAATGATTACAATAAAAAAGTCAATAAAAATAAAACCCATTTGAAATCTGTTGGATGTCTACTTCTTTTGGATTAACTCTGAATAAAACACATCATTGTTTTTCTCAAAATATTTAAAAGAGTACATCTAAACACACTAATTTATAAGGATTTAAATACCCTTTTTGAAATAAAAAATTGTTTCTATATAATAGAAAAAGTTATTTACTTATCCTTATAGTATTCAAACCTTTTCATTCTTTTTTTTTTAAAAAAACACGAGACTGTATCAATTATTGAGAAAATGACATCACATTAATATAATACCTATCATTTAATCATTCTTCCAGTGTCAGCTAAGAACAAGGAAGTTTGAAGTTAACAACAAAAAATACAGAAACTAGAAGCACGCAGATGGTATATTTATCCGAACAAAAAATATTTAATTGATTAATTGTAGATGAGAAATTATTCAAATGAAAGTAATCACTCCTTTAAATCATGTAAACAAACATTAAAATATTTTTTATATTTACAAAAGAATAAATGGCTTAATAAGTTAATACTCAAACTATAAGTATTTTTGTTTCAAATAAATACGAGGCATACCTGCGACCTACGGTGGCTTACGGAATCACGGTCGTCGATGGCAGTGGTGTCCGTACACTGCTTACCAGAACTACAGGTGTTTTCCGGGCAACCCATGGTGTCTGAATTGAAAGTCACGCTCAACTCCCTTGGATAAGTGTCACTACCACTCACATTCGAGTCCTTGCCGCCACTCAACTCATGCGTTGTGGGACCACGCGCCACCACCCCAGCTCCAGACTCCACGCGCATAGAGTAACCCTTCTTGCACGCGCCAAACATTGTGCTCTGTTTGGGAAAACAGGGCACTAAGGCGTCCTTAGTAACTGACTTGTGGCAGTTTTTGCCGATACGATGGTTCACAATGGACTCCAAGGTTCCACTTGTACGAGGTATGTCCCATGTTGTTTGGTTCCTCCCAGGGCTGTCTTCAGGGGTCAAAGGTTGTCCCTTCTTGCATGCCCCTTTGTAGACCAACCTATAATACAATTCAAAGAATTCATCTTCCACAATTAAGAGTAATAGATGGCATAGTTTTGAGCTGTAAAAGGAATGAAATTTGAGCAGAAATTTACTTTGGGACTTCATGGGCTGTGAAATTGGAGGTGGAAAGAAGAGAGAACTTTGTGGGTGTGGGAATGGTGTTGTCGTCCACATCACAGCTAGGGACACGTTGGCTCATCTCAGAGTTTGATTGTGGTGTGGGAGGAAAACCAGGTGTTATGCTTTCTGACTTGTGAGTGTGTGGAAGAAGAAGGGCATAGAAATGTTAGATGTGTTTGAATGATTGCAAGATTGGCTTCCAATATAAGACCTACCATTGGTTGAGGTTTTTCATCTATTTCATTATTGCTTTCAACTTTAACATCTACATTTATTTATATATTAAGTATTTAGTGAATAGACAAAAATATGAGTTTCATTGAAATCATGGTAAGACAAAAAAATATTGATAAATTTTATAAAAATTGTTATTTACAATTTTGCTTAATCATTCCACAAGTATGAATTTGAGTTTAATCAGTAAAAGCAGTAATAATTCTTTTTGTTTAAATAAAATTGTCTCTATTAAAAAATGTTTGTGTTTCTATTAGAAAAAATAATATTATCCGTTCATTAATAGTGGTTCTCCTGTAGTGACATAAGATTATCTTCACTAATCAATACATATCTAAACAAACAAAATGATTGGAAGATGGATTTTCAAGAGCCATTTGTTTTATTTTGGATACAATTATTGGAGGTGTTTGGGAGTGAATTTGGATATGTTTTTTAATATAATTAGAACAGTGAATGGACTAGAGTTCAAACACCTTTTACTATGTGGTTGAACCACATATCCTCCAAGGGTAAATATATATATATATATATATATATATATATATATTTATTTATTTTAAAAAATATAACAATACGTGGTATTAATATTATAAAAAAAAACTCTATACATTAAAGTTAAATGGATAGTTTGGTTTGTATATATGTGCATAAGGTTGTGTTTGGATTGGTAAATAAAAAATAAGAAAAATTATATAATGAAACAACTAAAAGCAATTGGTAAGATTTTGTATACTTTAACAATGTTATTACATGTGGAAGTGGAGTGAATAAGACATCTGTTTTTTAATGCAAGATTGTTTGACTAGCTTGAAATCAGTGTTATGTTTGATTGGGGTTAACGTCGGTAGATCATCATGATCCTGTTTTACACTTTTTGCGTTTTAATTTGTTAAATGTTCTTGTTTAGGTATGTAGTTTGGGGAAGTGTTTGGATTGTAGTTGTTATCTTGAAGCATAGTAATAAGCATATTTTCAAAGGTGGAGTGATTGATCATTCAGAAATGTTCACCTTGGCTCAACTAAAGGTTTGGTCTTGGGTAACATCTAAATCTACTCCTACTTGCTTTTCTTAATCTGAGTGGTACATTGATCCTCTAACCTGTATGTTTTCGATTAAGTGACTTAGATTCTCTTGACCTCTCGTTCTTGTAGGAAAGGTTTGAGGTGTTTGATTATTTTTGTAAGGTTTCTTCTTATGGTTGGGTTGTTTGTTTTTTCGTAGTATAGTAGGATTTTGGTAAACTAGAAGGAGTTCGGTGGGTCTTGTTGTGTTATGTCTTGTATAAGGGTTCGACCACCCTGAAATAGTTCATATTCATTATTTTTTACTTGTTGATAAAAGAAACAACGTTATTACATTTTATTTTTATTTTTTTAAATCTACCCTTATTTAAATGTTTTCCAAAAAGGACCGTCCAAATTATTTAAGTTTAATATGTTTATATATCATATGTAGAATGTAAAATAACTAATATGATTATTTTTATTTGCATAAAATAGAAAATAAGCATAAGTACTAAATTTGTCCTATAAAGATGATGGAGGATAAAGACTAATAGGTCCATAATTTTTTATAAATAAATAACTAAATAATTAATAATTTATCTTCTGTATATAAATTCTTATTCATCTTTTTATCTATATTTCATGCTATTTTATATCATGAGTAGTTAAATCCTTATTTATTAGGATAAATTGTACTCTTATATATTTTTGATCCATTTATTTATAGTTTTGTATTAATGTTTTTTTTTATATGTATTGATTATTGTGGTATGAAGATTTACTTAGTAAAATCTTGATAAGGTCCCTTGATCATCGAATATTATAAATTGTTTGAGAGTTTAATATTGTTTGATAGTTCAATATCATTTGATAGTTGAAGATCGTCTGATGAAACAAGATAGTCTGTTTTGACATGTTTGTTTATCTTCATTGGTGTGTCTATCCTTACAATATATGATGGTATCAAATCATTTGTCTTGCATTATACCTTTCTTCATTTTTCATCAGGGAGTTAGTCTATATGATGTTTCAAGCTTATTAGTGGAAGTATTAATCATGTGACTTCTTTACTAATTTACAAAAGTTAGTTATAAGAGTTGTTCCCGCCGGTTGACCTAAGGCGTCTTCGTGCATCTACGACAGTTGTGCGTCCAAGAATCCCTCCTTCTTACATGCTTTTTCCTGACGGAAACACCTGAAAACACAAGAGACAAAGGGTGCCCTCGCGACCGTTTGCACTCTGACGCTCAAGTCAAACACCGGGCAAAGAAACACCAAAAACTCTAAACTCTGATAGCTCTATGTGTGTATTCTCTTTGTGTGTTATTTGCATTAGAAATACGTACCTTATTTTGTTGGTTGTTACCCTTTATATACTTTTTTAGTGTTTCTGCCTCCTTTGCGAACTGTGACTTAGGCTTACTGTAGGTGCGTCTTAGCATCACTCTCACCCACTCTTAGGGCCACTTAGCGTGCAAGACCCCCTTTACTGGAGTGCAACCTCCGCGGGATGACCACTTGGGTGCCAACTCATGCATCCAATCTCTGGGTCATCTGCCCTGGGAGTGCCCTATCTTATTCATGTGCCATGCATGCAAATCACCCCTGGGATGTGACCCTTACCAGTCTTCTCTTTCCCAGGGGTTCTTTGATTGTGACGTGCCCTACCGCCTCGTCCACGCCCCATGCATGGACCTTCTGTGACCTTGACTTCTCCCTTACTGAGTGCTGGAATGTGGCTTGGAAACTACCCTTTTTTTTTCCAGCTAAGCTTTACTGTTTGGATCGTCGAGGTCCGAGGCCTCCACGCCCCGCACCTCGATGTCGCCCCCTCTTCGGTTGCCCTTACTCGCGAGCTTACTGAGACTTTGGCCCGTCCTGCTAGCCTCTCAGTGGACCCAGTCTTCTGGGCCCCACCATAACTTTGGTCTACGCCCGAGTCCAAGGACTGGTCAGTACAAGAGTTATTTATGTATAAATATGATCTTATATGTAACAAACACCCCCTAACCAAAACATAAACATATCAACCCTTTCTCTTTTCATTTTATCTTCCTAATTATCATTTATTTTAGAATTTGATTATACCTAAGTAGTTGAGGAGTCAATGATCAATCATGTTCGATCATATTTCCAGACAAAGTAAGTTTCTATTTATTCTAAAGATCTCTGGTTCTCTGGTTTTTCGGGGTTAGTTGAGAAAAGTGAGTCTCTCAACTTGTTTTACCATATACTGAAATTTGGTTATGTTTGGCTAATTTGCTCTAAGTCCATAGATCTTGGAATAACATTATATTTTGATTTTGGAAACTTTCTTGAAGATAAATTTTTTAGGTAAGGGAAATTAACTTTAACTTTCAATAGTACCCTAGGTTAGAAGATCTGGATATGGAGGGAACGTGGTCTCAAGTCTCAATTTCTCTTGCAGGGTTTGTTGTTGAGTAAAATAAATGTTGATTGATTGTGATGGTTGACTTTGAAAGTATAAACATAGCATATTTTAATAGTTTGGTAATTTAAATGTTAATTATGATGTTGAAATAATGTTGGAATGTTTTTGTTTTATGAATTGTTTGAAGTGTAAATAATAATGAAAGTTGGATGTTTGAGTTGAATTTGAATTGAATCTTGTTTAAAAATTCTTGACTATATAGATAGATATACTAAATTTGAGTTCAATGAGAGTGTAAGTCAAATTCTGAGCAGGGTAATATCATATTGATCTTATATGTTTTATAAAATATAAATTTGAGTATTGAGTTTGGATAAAAACTTGAAATTCAGTTAAGTTGACATGAAAATGACCTTGTTCTCGGGTCCATTTTCACTTTTTCGCTTTAACGAAAATGGAGTAAAAATTTGGCTTTGCGCTCAAGTGAGGAAATTTTTGCTCAAGCGAAAGTAGTACTGGAATTGGACCTCATCTCGACCTCATTTTTGCTGAAGAGAAATTTTTTTTGCTCAAGCGAGAGCATTTTCGCTAAAGCTAATAAAGTTCTTTCTCTTTCCTTTTTTTGTCTTCTATTTTCTTTCCCTTTCTTCTTGATTTCTTGATTTGGATTATGTATGAATGTATTACATATAAACGTAAAATGAATATTAATTTATATGTTTAATTAATTTGCAAAATTTTCAAATGATATGTGTTCTATGAAAATGATAGACATTATATGGAATTAAAGTCATACATTTGGGATAATGTATGGACTATTATTTGTTTGTGTATTAAGTATTGATGCCTATGCTGTAACAGAGATCCCCTCCCCTAGCTTCACTAATGGTTTAAGTTACATAAACTAAGATATTAGGTAGTGAGAAGTCGACGAGGGTGTTTCTGCATACCGTGACATATGTAGATGCACGACTTAGGTTGTATTGAACTTACCCTAATGCCATGATAGATTCTTTTGTAAATTTAAGTACTGAATTGGATCATATGTTAGTCTCTGGTAGGAGTTACATAATATGGGTCTTCTGGAAGCCATTAGTTGATATTTTGTTTGTTGAATATTCTGGATGTGTACATCCATGTGTGATTTATATGTTGTTTTGTGCTGTTATTTGAAGAAGATTGAATAATTGATATTTGCTTATTAAATGTTTTTTATATGTAAATATACTCTTCCATGGTGAAAATTTATTTCCATAAGCTTATCTTGCATGTTTCGTTTCTTTTGTAAACAGTTGTACTACGTACATCAGTAGATACACTATAATTAAAAAATTAATAAAATATTATTTAGAAAAATATTATTCATGGATACAGATCTTGGATGAATCTACATACAATTTTTTTGTTTATGTAGGTATATAAATTTATCTACCAATGTAAATCAATGGATAATATTAAAATTGATAATAATAATAAAATAATATTAATAATAGGAATAATAATATTAATAATGATAAAAATAATATTTTTATTAATATTAAGAAAATTGTTAATATTAATTAAATTATTAGTAACATGAATAAAAATATTAATATTATCATTTTTTTTAGAAACTCATATTAGACATCATTATCAAATATGATATCTTAGCTAAGCTGACATCACGGACCTCAACCATCATTTTTCCATCACATGAAACAATCTATTATGGAAAAAGAAATAAGCAAACATAAGGAACTAGACAAAATCCATGCAAAGAAATACAAAACAACTCCCTAGAACTTAAACAAAATGATACATAGGGAGTTTATACCTATTATGGAAATAGTCTAAGTAAACTCTAGAGGGTAAACTAGGATACCAAATGTATCGCCCTGGTGGTCGGGTATGATGACGTGGCATCCTGCTACAGTGTAGGCGTGTTGACAAGGCGCCGGGTTGGCAGAAGGGAAGGAAGTCGGGGGACACGTGTGGTCGCCAGTTGTTAAGTTGGCGTTTCCGACTTCCAGCTTACCAGAACAGGCGATCGCCAGGTTGAAGATAAAGTCGCCAGATGTAGACCCAGGCGACCAAGCAGTCGGAGATCGCCAGAACAAGCACATCGCCGAAGATGAAGGGGAAGCAGATTATGAAGGCGGCCGACGAGACCACAGGGAAGGTGTATGAAAACCCCTAACTCGCCAGTTCCAGTAGAGATCGCACTCCTAAGTTAGCTATGCACTGGGCAGTACCATGCATAAGTAACTTAGCCAAAATAAGAGTAGAAGTAGCGCCAAGTCAGGGAGCCTCCAGATGATGGCACGTGTACAGTTGGATGCGAGCCACGTGTCCAAGTCTGTAACTGCCAGGAGAGAGGAAGCCACCAGGTATATAAGAGCTCTTAACAAACTTTCTGAGGTACGCACGTTCAGTTCATACACTTTACGCTTGCGAGTGATAGAGCTGACTGTGAGAGAGGATTTGCACGGTTCTTGTTCTTAGTATTTGGTGATACCGTCACTGACTTGAGCGTCGGAGTGCGATCGGCCGCAGCGGCGCCGTATCGTTTCTTTGCAGGTTCTTGAAGTAGATCTCGGAAAGGAACGAAGGTGAGAAGCGGTGCGCACGTCGATCCTTTGACGAGGCATTCTCCAGCGTTCCGGTCAACAGGCAGGATCATCAGGCGCCCACCGTGGGGCCGTGTAAAACTTGCTCCCATCCACAGCGTGGGTTCTTGGAGGTTTACGAGGTTTTCCGCGTGGTTGTGTTCTGGTGCAACCGTCGTTCGCAGTTTCTTTGAATTTCGTTCGGTGAGTTTGCTTTTTGTACCGTTTGTTTGGTTTTCGATCGGTGGAGTGAGGTCTTTTGTTGCTTGCGCGCAATCTGTTCGGTGGATTCGAGTTCTTTCGTTTGTTTGGTTGTTCGCGGGGAAGCGGTAGTTTCTGGCGAAGTCGTGGTTTTCTTTGAAGGCTTACGGTGTTCTTGAGTTTTTCTTGCACTGTTTCACACTGTTTCTCCGATTGATCGCTGATTCGATCGAGGCTGAGGTGTTGTTTGCTGCATTCCTGTGATTCGCTGAAGTTAATGGGAAAAATGAGAAGCAATCGTTCCAGTCCCGTGGCGCCTGTCGCTGCTGAAGGCGACGCCGCCATGACCATGGCGCAGATGGCAGAGATGATGCGCTCGTTGCAGGCAACTGTGGAAGCCTCGCGCGTAGAGCAGGCAAGGATACATGAGGACCTGGTCGCCTCTCGCGCCAGAAACGAGGAGCTCAGCAAGGTGACTGAGGAGCTGCGTCGAGCTCTTCAGGAGCAACAAGGACGTTCTTCTGTTGAAGAGGCGGCGCCGTCTACGCCACCTCGTGTTTTCCCAATGCCTTTCGTTCAGGCGATTACCGACACGCCTATTCCCACGAGCGTGGTTCCGGTTAAGGCTGTCTTTACCGGCGTGGAGGATCCAGAGGCTCATCTGACCACGTTCCACACGCAGATGATGCTGTCGGGAGGGTCAGACGCCGTCTACTGCAAGATGTTCGTGAGTACGCTCCAGGGAACGGCGATGGAGTGGTTTGTGAACCTGCCTAACGGCCACATAACCAATTTTCAACAGTTCTCGAAAATCTTTGTCGAGCAGTACATTGTGAATAAGGCACCGCCCAGGGTGTCCTATGATCTGTTTGATATAAGGCAGTACCATGGGGAGTCCCTCAGAGACTACCTCAATCGCTTCGGAGCGCAGATGGTCAGATCGCCGGCCAAGGATGAAGAAATGCTGGTCTATGCCTTCAAGAAGGGCGTGCAGCCAGGGCCATTCTGCGAGGCCTTGATCAGGGCTCATCCAGCGACGTTTGCTGAAGTCAGGCGACTTGCGGTGGCCCACATCGCCGACGAGAGTGAAGTCGCCGAGAAGAGAGGCAGCGTGGCTCCCGCCAGGCCACGCGCCCAGACCAGGATCCAGCCGCAGAGGGTGCTGGAAACGGCGGCGGCGGCCAGAAAAGACCAGAGGACTCGCCATCCTTACGACAGGAGAAACAAGGGAAGAAGCCAAGCGCGCCAACAACCAGCACGCCAGCAACCAGTACGCCGGGAGTACAATCGCCCGCCTAAACACAAATTTGTCATGGGACTAGCGGACCTGATCGCTATCCCTAACATATCTGCTAGGTTGAAGGCGCCCGAGAAGGTGGGCGACAAGGTGCTGGGGTCAAAGCCGGACGCCTGGTGCGAGTTCCACCAATGTTTTGGCCACACCTTGGACTCGTGTTTGTCTTTGGGGTATCAGCTCGACGATCTGGTTAAGAGCGGGTTCCTAAATGACTATCTACTGGATAGAAGGACGGGGGGAGTGTCGAGTTCCCAGCCAGCAGGTGGAGAAGCCCAACAACACGAGATGCCTATCCACGGGGAGATCCACACCATTGCAGGGGGGTTCTCAGGTGGTGGATGCACCGCATCGCAGAGGAAAAAGTATGCGCGATCGGTGATGACAGTGGACATGTTTGAAGATCACTCGCCGGAAGTGGACATTACGTTCACAAAGCAGGATCTTCGGGACGTTGTGCCTCATGACAACGATCCCATAGTTATTTCGTTGGTAACAGCAGAGAGGAAGGTCCACAGAGTCCTGGTGGACCAAGGAAGCTCGGCAGACGTGATGTTCTGGCCGACTTTCACGCAGCTGGAGTTGCCCCTTGACCAGCTAAGGCCCTATGGAGGGTGCTTATATGGGTTCGCTGGCGACCAGGTGGAGGTCAGGGGGTACATTGAGCTGAGAACCACGTTTACAGATGAGGCTGGGTCGAGGACGGAGAAAATCAAGTACCTCATCGTAAACGCCCCTTCAGCATATAACATCCTGTTGGGAAGGCCCACTCTTAACAGGATAGGCGCCATTCCGTCGACACGGCACATGAAGGTGAAGTTGCTGTCCATGGAAGGGGTGGTGATCACTATCAAGTCTGATCAGAAAGAAGCGAAAAGGTGCTATGAGAATAGCCTGAAAAACAAAAGATCAGTGAGTTATGTAACAACCACCCCACCTCCCGGTGTGAAGCCCAGACCGCCGGTAACAGAGGAGGCCGCCGGAAGGGATGTAGAGATGATAGACGCTGAGCTAGGGGAGAGGAATGCTGGCCTGGAAGAGGAAGAGGCGCGGAATCGCCCCGAGGAAGCAAGGGAACAGGGAATCGCCAGGGCGGTGATCGCCAGAGAATCCAGGCCCAAACCTGTTGAGCAGTGGCTCGAGAAGGAGATCGGAGGGAAAATCTTCAAGCTCGGAAGATCTCTGGAGGTCGATCTCCAGGACCAGATCGCCAAGGTGATTGAGCGGCATCTGGACGCGTTTGCTTGGTCCGCTTCGGACATGCCCGGGATCGATCCCGACTTCTTGTGCCATCATCTGGCGATGGACAACATGGTGAGACCGGTGCGACAAAGGAGAAGAAAATTCAATGAGGAGAGGAGGCAGGCGATCAGGGACGAAACACATAAACTCCTCGCTGCAGGCCACATCAGGGAAGTCCAGTACCCTGAATGGTTGGCAAATGTCGTACTGGTGAAGAAGAGTAACGGGAAATGGCGCATGTGCGTCGATTTCACCGATCTGAACAAAGCTTGCCCAAAGGATTCGTATCCTTTACCAAGCATTGATGCCCTGGTTGATAGTGCTGCAGGGTGCAAGCTGCTGAGTTTCCTGGATGCCTTCTCGGGCTATAATCAGATCAAGATGCATCCCATGGATGAAGAAAAAACAGCCTTCATGACGGAGAGGTCGTGCTACTGCTATAAGGTGATGCCGTTTGGGCTGAAGAACGCGGGGGCCACGTACCAGAGGTTGATGGATCGGGTACTTGCACCAATGCTGGGAAGGAACGTGCAAGCCTACGTCGATGACATGGTCGTGACCTCACAGGAGAAAAGAAAGCACGTTGCGGACTTGGAAGAATTGTTCACGACGATCGCCAAGTTCAAGTTAAAGCTCAACCCGGAGAAATGCATTTTCGGCGTGGAGGCGGGAAAGTTTTTGGGTTTTCTCTTGACTGAAAGAGGAATAGAAGCCAACCCAGACAAGTGCGCCACCATCTTGGCGATGAGAAGCCCGGCTACAGTGAAAGAGGTCCAGCAGCTAACAGGTCGGATGGCAGCCCTATCTCGCTTCGTGTCAGCTAGCGGAGAAAAGGGGCATCCCTATTTTCAGTGTCTGCGGCGCAATAACAAGTTCGTTTGGACGAAAGAGTGCGAGGAGGCTTTCGTCAAACTAAAAGAATATCTGGCGAGCCCGCCGGTTCTGTGCAAACCGCTGGCGGGAACCCTTCTCAGGCTGTATTTCGCTGTGACTGAGAGGGCGGTGAGTGCGGTGCTCGCCCAGGATCAAGATCAGGCTCAGAAGCCTATTTATTTTGTGAGCAAGGTGTTGCAGGGCCCAGAAACGAGATATCAGGCCCTGGAGAAGGCTGCGCTGGCTGTGGTGTTTTCGGCGAGGAGGTTGCGCCACTACTTCCACAGTTTCACAATACTGGTGATGACTGACCTGCCCATCCAGAAGGTCTTGAAGAAACCTGACGTTGTGGGAAGAATGGTGAAGTGGGCAGTGGAGTTGTCAGAGTTTGACATTAAATATGAGCCCCGAGGCCCGATCAAGGGGCAAATCTTTGCAGATTTCGTGGTCGAGCTCTCATCAGAGGCGGCGCGGGTTGAAGGAGACGATTTCCGTTGGGTACTTTCGGTGGATGGGTCGTCGAACCAGCAAGGCAGCGGTGCTGGAGTCATATTGGAAGGACCCAACGGCGTGCTGATTGAACAATCTTTGAGGTTTGCCTTTAAAGCCAGCAACAATCAAGCAGAGTATGAGGCGCTGATCGCCGGGATTCTGCTGGCCAAGGAGATGGGAGTGAGGGTGCTGATGGCTAAGAGTGACTCGCTGCTAGTCACAGGGCAGGTAACAGGCGAGTTCCAGGCTAAAGATCCACAAATGGCGGCTTACTTGGCGTATGTGCAGGAATTGAAGAGTTCCTTTGCCTCTTTTGAAGTAGTACATGTGCCCCGAGAGCAGAATGCCCGAGCTGACTTGCTTGCTAAGCTCGCCAGCTCAGGTAAGGGGGGTAGGCAGAGGACGGTGATTCAAGAAACTCTGAAGACGCCGAGGGCATTTGTAGCAGATCACCTGGTCCTTCAGATAAGCAAGTCGACGGAGAGAGCAGCGAGAAGCCATAAGTCTTTGACGCAAGAAACTCTGAGATCGCCGAGAATTAGAGCATGTCGAGGAGAGAAGGTGGACGTGATGCAGGTCTGCGCCGACCGTGAGCCAGACACTTGGATAACACAGTACAAGCGGTGCCTGGCAGATGGCCTCCTCCCGCTGTATCCAACAGAAGCTAGGAAGGTAAAGAAAAATTCCAGCAAGTACACATTGATTGATGGCTATCTGTATAGGTTTGGGTTCACTCACCCGCTCCTAGAATGCATACACGGCGAGAAGTGCACGAGAATTATGGCAGAGCTCCACGAAGGTATATGTGGAAGCCACGTCGGGGGTCGAGCTCTGGCCGCGAGGACCCTCCGTGCAGGCTACTACTAGCCATCCATGAGAGAAGATTGCAAGAAATATGCCCAATGCTGTAAACAATGCCAGCAGCACGCCGATTGGCATAAGGCACCTCCCGAGGAGTTGAAGTCGATCTATAGCCCTTGGCCGTTTCACACTTGGGGAATCGACATCCTGGGACCTTTCCCGCTGGCGATCAGGCAAATGAAGTACTTGGTGGTGGCGATTGAGTATTTCACCAAGTGGATTGAAGCAGAACCTGTGGACCAGATCACCGCACACAAGATCGAAGGTTTTGTATGGAAGAACATCGTGTGCCGGTTTGGAGTGCCTAAGCGCCTGGTGTCAGATAATGGGACGCAGTTTGCAAGCCACCTGTTGAAGAAGCTTTGCGAAGGGGTGGGAATTCAACAAGTGTTTGCATCCGTCGAGCACCCTCAAACAAATGGCCAGGTGGAATCAGCTAATCGGGTGTTGTTGAGGGGTTTGAAGAGAAGGCTTGAGAAAGCCAAGGGAAGT
Source organism: Phaseolus vulgaris (assembly GCF_000499845.2). NCBI lineage: Eukaryota > Viridiplantae > Streptophyta > Magnoliopsida > Fabales > Fabaceae > Phaseolus > Phaseolus vulgaris. Next base: position 31,437,467 of record NC_023750.2, on the reverse strand, counting down.
TGGGCTGAGGAGGTGCCCCGTATAGTCTGGGCGTACCACACCACCGAGCAGTCAGGAACCCATGAGACCCCGTTTAGCTTGGTCTATGGGTGTGACGCCATGATTCCGGTGGAGATCCAGGAGAGCTCGCCGAGATTCCAGAACTTTGTAGAGGAAGACTCGAATGAAGAGAGAAGGCTGAACCTGGATCTACTGGATGAGGTCAGGGAAGAGGCGAGGCTGAAGGCTGAGGCGGTGAAGAGGAGGATCGAGCGAAGATACAACTCAAAGGTGATGCCAAGGCAGTTTAGAGAGGGCGACTTGGTGATGAGGAAGGCCCACCAGTACGAGATGGAGAATAAATTGTCACCCAAGTGGACTGGACCGTTCAGAATAACCGAGGCGCTCGGGAACGGGGCCTACCGCTTAGAGACGCTGGAAGGAGGGGCGATCCCTCGCACCTGGAACGCCACACACCTGAAGTTGTACTATAGTTAAGAGCTTTGTAAGTGAAGACAAACACAATGTTATATTACAATGTCTCTGTTAAAACAGTTTGAAGGGGGCACTCTTTTTTCCCTAAGGAGGGTTTTTAATGAGGCCACCCAATAAAAGAAGAGTTTTCGATGTATAAGGTGTTTTCAGATTGCATGTGTGCTATTTTCAAAAGTTTTGAAGAAAGACCTTGTCATTTGTACATGATTTAAGGCAAGAAAAGATATATCGCGTGCTTTCTAAAAAGTTTTAAGTCCTCATCGTTTTTCGGCGATCGGAGGCACCAGTTAAGTTTTAAGTCCTCATCGTTTTTCGGCGATTGGAGGCACCAGTTAAGTTTTAAGTCCTCATCGTTTTTCGGCGATTGGAGGCACCAGTTAAGTTTTAAAGTCCTCATCGTCTTTCGGCGATCGGAGGCACCAGATGAAAGACCTCAACGCCCTCGCGCGTCCTGAGGCAAGTAAAAGACCTCCTCGCCGTCGAGCGAGTGCAGGCGAGAAAGAGAAAAAGTCCTCCGTGTTTCTGGGAGCGAGAAGATGTAACTCCTGGGGCAATGTAGAGGCAAGTCAAAGACCTCCTCGCCGTCGAGCGAGTGCAGGCGAGAGAAAGAAAAGGTCCTCAGTGCATCCAGGGGGGAGGAGATGTACACCCTGGGCAAGTTGAGGCACCAGATAAAGTCCTTCTCGCCGTTGTGCGAGCTAAGGCCAGTTAAAGACCTCCTCGCCGTCAAGCGAGTGCAGGCGAGAGAAAGAAAAGGTCCTCAGTGCATCCAGGGGGGAGGAGATGTACACCCTGGGCAAGTTGAGGCACCAGATAAAGTCCTTCTCGCTGTTGTGCGAGCTAAGGCCAGTTAAAGACCTCCTCGCCGTCGAGCGAGTGCAGGCGAGAGAAAGAAAAGGTCCTCAGTGCATCCAGGGGGGAGGAGATGTACACCCTGGGCAAGTTGAGGCACCAGATAAAGTCCTTCTCGCCGTTGAGCGAGTTCAGGCGAGTTAAAAGACCTTCTCGCTTACGTGCGAGCATAGGCAAGATAAAATCCTTCTCGTCTCGAACGAGTTCAGGTATGGCGCAGAGGGTGGAAGAAGCTTGAAAGGTGGCTAAGGTAGGTTCGAAGAGAACGCCTAGTCAGCCGGTCTGTTGCTCTGAAGTTCAGGGGGGCAAAGGAAGATCCCAAAGGGCGCTTCTACCCCAGATAAGGAAACGATTGCCAAAGCATGAGGCTAGGAAAAGCTGATGTTACCAAGAGGTCTTGGCGATCGGGAAGAGTTTAAACGACGGCGAGTAGGTTAAAAGACTTGTTTGATAAAGCAGGTCGAGCGGGACGTTGTTTGAGCCAACAATTGAGTTACAGTTCGTTGTTTGAAAGGTATTCTTGCAATAAGGTTAGTTGCCTTAAGAGTACAAGTTGTTTAAAGTGATTATTGCTTAAGTTTGAATTGGCTCGAGGCAGTTACGTCAAAAGTCGCGTTTGCAAAATCACTAAGTTAAATTCGACAAAGTTAAACATGCAAAGAAGGTTAAAGCGCTTAAAAGGAGCCAGGGGAGAGAATATCCAAGTTTTGTGATTGAAATGAGTATCTGTTCAAAACACATATGCACGAGTTTTTATTACAAGGTATATACAAGGGAAATTATAAAGTAGCAGATGAGGTGGAGTTGATTAGTCTTCAACAGGAACGACCTTTCCATCTACTACTTCGTTGTTCAACGACACCATGCTGAGGTCGAGATCGGGGAATAGGCATGCGAATTGTTCCCGAGCGGCTTTGAATCCAGCAGCCAGAATCTGAGCAGAATTTAGCTTAAGTTCTTCAATTTGCCCTTGAAGTTCTTCAACCTGTTTCTTGAGCTCTTTGTTCTGCTGCTCCAGCTCTTCAACCTGTTTTCGGAGTTGTTCGTTGGTCTCTTGAGCATGGAGAAGGTCGTCAGTAACCTTCTTGGATTCCGTTTGAGCTTGGGCCAACTCGGCAGCCATTTTTCCTTTCTCCTTGTTTGCCTCGGCGAGATCAGCCATGGCGTCGTCCCTCGCTTTTTCTACTTGCCCAAGTAGCTTCTCGCGGTCGATCGACCTCTGCTCCAGTTTTTGCAACTTGGCGGCGTCAGCTTGAATGTGAGCCTCCAGGTCGCTCGCCTTGGTGCGAAGATGCACGATTTTGCTTTCCAACTCGACCTTCTCTTGGGCAAGATCGTGAACTTTGCGGGAAGGTCAGCAGCTTCCTTGCGCGCCAGCCTGAGCTCGGTATTCAGGGCATCCTCCACTCGGGAGTGTTCGATTTCTGCGAGCGTCAGGCTGAATGACATTTTCTCCACCTCGACCTTCATAGTGCTATTTTCAGTCTTGAGGTTGAAGAGATCGTCTTGAAGCCTCCTGGTGGAGCTCTCCACAGCCCTCGTTATGATCGCTGGGATATCCTCTGCTATGGTCTTCAGTTTGGCAGTCAGAGGTTCCCACATCCTTGTGACTTCAAGGGAAAGGTTTGCTGCTTGGAGAGGCGCCAGGGGGGCTTGTTGAGGGTTCTCGCCGCCACCTTCCTTAGCAGGATCTTCAGTGTTTGCTTCCTGGCGTGGCGACGGGATCGGGGATTCGGTGATTAGGATCGGAGAGGTATGAGCAACCTCATCCCCGATTGGAACATCTCCTGCAGCTGAAGTGTTTGAAGGGGGGCCCCCTCCAGCTGAGATGTGTGGCGTAGAGGCACTTGGGGGGTCCTCCAGGAAATTTGGCTCTTGGGCCTCAGCTGCAGGTGGCGCAGTGGCCAGCGGAACCGCTTGGACTGGTGATGAAGGAGCTTGTGGTGTTGGCGATGAGGGAGGAGGAGCAGGCGTTGATGGTGGTGTTGAGGTTGGAAGAGGGGGTGGAGCAGGTGGAGAAGATGGTGCCACCCTCTTCCTTTTCGTAACGAGGCCATCCTCTGTGACCTCGTCATCCTCTTCTTCCTCCTCACGGACGACTTGAGGGGCTTTTCGCTTAGGTCTCTTAAGGACCAGTTTCTTGCGCTGGGTGGGTTCCTTGGGCGATGATCGCCCATGAACGATGGCCTTCTCGACCGCCGAGTTGGGCACCGTTTGGGAACCGGTCGCCAACCCGTGGTTTCTGGCGAGCGCCTTCATGTTGTCTGCATGAAACGAAAATGCATGGGTTAGCTCAAAGAAGAAAAAGATAAGTGTATAAGGTAATAAGCAGCAGAGCAGTTATATGCAGGAAAGGTAAAACCAAAGTCTTGTGCGTATCGCACAAGACGCCCAGAAGCAGTATCAAAGCAACAGTTTGGATGTCCTAACCTATTTGGAATTCTAGCTGATCCTCAAAGAATTCGAAGGAGATCAAGGTGGTGGTCAGGAATGTTATATTGGCGTCCGCCACCCTCTTCCAGAAAAGACAGAGGTCTCTGTCCAAAGCTCCCATGCTATCAGGACTTCTGGGCCTCCTGAAGCAGCTCTTGGACTCCTTTTTGCCCTTGTCCACCCAGTACAAGGGGAAGCCATCAAGAAGGGAGGTATCCTTGTCGTTTGCACGTACTTGGATGAATTTTCCCTTCCGGTCTTTGTACGATTGCTGGAAGATGGTAAAAATGGATCTCCCAGCAATCGCATTCAAGCTGACCCACAGGCGATCTTCTGGGTGCTTGGCCTCAAAAAGGAACAAAAACACGTCCACCGACGCGGGCAACCCCAGGTGGTCGCATGTTATTTGAAAGGCTCGAACAAACGCCCAGCTGTTGGGGTGAAGCTGGGCGGCAGCAATGTTGAGCTCGGTCAAGAGTTCCCTCTCGAATCGGGTGAGAGGGAACCTGAGCTTGACCTTCTTGAAGAAAGTTGTATAGACAAAGCAGAAGGGCCCGTCGGCGCTTACTCTGTCATCAGCGCACACTGGCAGAGCGGCGGGGCAAGGCAGCACCATCATCTTCTCGTCGTGCTCCTTGTGAAACGATTGATAGGCCTCGTCCCCCTTAGTCAACCGCAAAACTGCTCCCGCAGTGTTCACCGATGAGGTCTCCTTCAGAAGGGTTGAGTTAGCCCAGGGGTATAGAGTTTTGAAGTCTGGCAGAGGGACGGGGGCTCCTCCAGCGTTAGATGGAGTCGCCTGGGCCAGGGCAGATTGGGAAGACGCAGGCCTCACAGCCTGCGAAGACGAAGCGCCACGAACTTGTGTTGGGTCGTGTGCTTGTGAAGGAAGGTTTCGTGCTGAAGGAGGGGGGTTCGGGGTAATCTTTGTGCGAGTCATGATAGCAACTGCAAAGGAAGAAGAAAGAAAAACGATCAGGGGATTACAGAGGCTGACTCGATCATAGAAGGAAGGTGAAAAAACGAACGAATGTATGTTCGTTGCGACGATCGACAAAGCCCTAAGTTACGCAGAAGGAGAAATGGAAAAACAACCCACAGCGTATGCACCAGGCAGTTACAGGATGATGCAAATCGGTGAAAATGCAAGGAAACCCAGCAGATGAAGGAAAGTAGTTACCTTTCGATGATCAGGAAGACGGTGAAGGGAGATGGTGATCTAGAGCGTTGAAGAACGTCGAGAGCTTTCGCAGAAGGAAGTGAGAGCGTTTGCAAGCACGAAGAAAGTGATGGAACAGTGGAGCGTAATGGGTTTAAGGGTTTTCGAAATGATTTTAGGAAGCGCTAACGGCAGATGAAGAGAGCCGTTGATGAAGCCACTTGTTGAACGATGAGTGAAGGGGTTGGTGGAGCGTCAGAGCAGCAGAAAGTACGATCGCTTGGAATTTTGCGTCAGTGCCACGTAGATCGCTGTTAACGAAGGCTCTTTCAGTCTTTTCGCTAGACAAGTCTTCGCTTAAGACTGGGGGGCTTGTGTACCGCCCTGGTGGTCGGGTATGATGACGTGGCATCCTGCTACAGTGTAGGCGTGTTGACAAGGCGCCGGGTTGGCAGAAGGGAAGGAAGTCGGGGGACACGTGTGGTCGCCAGTTGTTAAGTTGGCGTGTTCCGACTTCCAGCTTACCAGAACAGGCGATCGCCAGGTTGAAGATAAAGTCGCCAGATGTAGACCCAGGCGACCAAGCAGTCGGAGATCGCCAGAACAAGCACATCGCCGAAGATGAAGGGGAAGCAGATTATGAAGGCGGCCGACGAGACCACAGGGAAGGTGTATGAAAACCCCTAACTCGCCAGTTCCAGTAGAGATCGCACTCCTAAGTTAGCTATGCACTGGGCAGTACCATGCATAAGTAACTTAGCCAAAATAAGAGTAGAAGCAGCGCCAAGTCAGGGAGCCTCCAGATGATGGCACGTGTACAGTTGGATGCGAGCCACGTGTCCAAGTCTGTAACTGCCAGGAGAGAGGAAGCCACCAGGTATATAAGAGCTCTTAACAAACTTTCTGAGGTACGCACGTTCAGTTCATACACTTTACGCTTGCGAGTGATAGAGCTGACTGTGAGAGAGGATTTGCACGGTTCTTGTTCTTAGTATTTGGTGATACCGTCACTGACTTGAGCGTCGGAGTGCGATCGGCCGCAGCGGCGCCGTATCGTTTCTTTGCAGGTTCTGGAAGTAGATCTCGGAAAGGAACGGAGGTGAGAAGCGGTGCGCACGTCGATCCTTTGACGAGGCATTCTCCAGCGTTCCGGTCAACAGGCAGGATCACCAAACAAACTCAAGTTGATTAAACAAACCTACGGAAGAAGCTTATCAACGCAATGGTTACCTGTTCTTGCTGGTTGACCTAGTCGTCGTTAACTTCAAAGGCAGGCGGTGAGTCCTCCTATTTTTGGCGGTTTCTGTGCTCCCTCTTGGGTGTTGCAAAGCGGCTCCGTTGAAACAGAGGGGGCCCTACCTTTTGATTGCACTTCGATGATCAAGTCAGTACTGGGCTAAGAAACAATGAGTAAGTAAAATAGTTTCAAGCTTAGAAACAGTATACCTTTACCAAGGATCTCAAGTCCCTTTTATAGACTATTTTTAGGTTAACTCACTTTCTCCACCTCTCTTTCACCAGAGTCTTACCTCTAGTGAAATTAGGTTTACTAGGAGGACAATCTCGTACGTTGTTGCGCAATCATTTCCCAATAATCGCACAAAATCTTCCTCTTTGGAGTGTTGAATCTAACAGTATGGCCGTCAGGGTACCAACTCATGTACCAACGCTGCGGGATCCATCTGTTCTGTAGGTGCCCTAATCCTTCACTGAAAACCTTAGCGCTCTTAGGCCTTGTCGCCTTCAGGGAATATTTACTTGTGCTAGACCCAAATGCACTATACACACCACATGCATGAACTTACTTGCTGACTAGGCTTTTCTCATATATGGGTTTTAACACACGCATCTCTGGGCTCCACTTACGTGGCCCATTCTTGCGACCAGACCACCGAGCGTACCTACCTCATAGGTGCCGATGTCCGATGCCGATGTTCGGTGCCGATGTTTGAGGTCTGGTCCAATACACAAGCCCCCTAGGCTCGAGCTGGAACTTGTTCCAGTGAAGTGGCTAACTGCTCGCCCGTGGTGACCTACGTGTCTAGTGGGTGATGAGACGTGCACATTACATCGAAGTGAAGTTTCACCACACTCCTTCACCAGCGTACACGTGGCCAGATCAACGGTTGGGAAGCGTTGCCGCTTGCGCTTCCCCTTATATGTTAACCTTTCAGTTTTACGCTCCCTTCACTGTTTCATTCCCTCTTCGCATATTTCTTCGAACACCTCTTCTTTCGAACGCTCTGTTTTCTTCCCCCAAATACCTCGTCCCCTTGAAGCATAATCACTTCAAGGTACGTTTTTTATCCTGTAACTGCCTTCGCCTTTTCATTTCGATGCTCTTAATCTGCTTATAACTGCGCTGGGACTGTTTATGTTTTTCGCATCTATGATTGTTGCTCTTCATTTTTCTGCTTGTTTGCTTCATTTTTCCAAAACACGTGCATTTATTTTCCTGAGTTTTGCATTTGTTTTTCTTCTCTGTTTTAGCTTCCCTCCATAAGATGGATCAACCAACCCCAAACCATCCCACCCCTGACTACAAAACCCTATACCCCTGGGCTCCCACTAACCTCTTAGAGGAAACCTCTGAGTTCACCACCCACGAGAGCATAGTGTTATATAGGAAGAGTGAGAGTTGCCACAAATCTCGTATCTTTGGAAGAGAGCACGGAAAATTTGTGAGGATTGTGCCTTGTAGGGTAGACGAACCCGTCTACTATGATGAGTCATCGGACTCAGAGGGACAATTTTGCTTTATCTACTCCACCATCTTCAAAAAATTCTCCCTTCGTTTACCCTTCGCCAACTTCGAACGAGCCCTCCTTACCGAGATCAACGTTGCCCCTGCCCAACTACACCCCAACTGTTGGGCATTCGTTAGGGCATTTTCCATCCTATGCCACCATTTCGACCATCTGCCGTCAGTGGACGTGCTCCTTTACTTCTTTGAAGCCAAAAGCCTAGGTAAAAAACTGTGGGTAAGTTTTAATGGGGTTGCTGGGAGAGTATTGTTGACCCTCTACAAGGGCTTTAAGGGTAAGTTCTTCAAGATCTGCTGCAGCAAAAAATGATCCAACCCTCTTGGATGGGTTTCCCCTATACTGGACGAAGAAACCTGGGCTCAAGAAGCCCAGATGCCTTGAAGACTTACCTCCACGGGAACGAAAGGTGCGCGACTTCCTTTCCAGTCTCCAAGTAGTGTTTAGCTTTGCCGAGCTGATTAAACACGAGTAGTGCCCTACAACCCTTAAGGCTTACATTGGTTCCCCATTCCCCTCATATTTGTTGGCGTTGCTTTTCCTGTGTGTGTTGCTTGCTTAAATTCTTATGTACTTTCCCTTCTTATGCAAGTATGGTGCTAGACGCTTAGAAGAGGAGACATCTGACCGTTGTGGCCATGCAAAAGAAAACTAGTCTAGGCCTCTTTGCTTCAAGCCCTTCTGCTCTAGGCTCTTCTGTTAAGGATAAGAGGCTCAAAGGGGTAGCTGAAGTTGTTGAAGTTGCTCCCTCTGAGGACGATGAAACCTGCTCAGGTCTTGTCTTTAAGAGGAAGCACAAATCTCACGCCGCTATTCCTGTGCCATCAGACTTATGGTCACGCCCCCTCCTATAGGGAATGCCTTCCCAGTTCCTCATTCTCTCGAGATGTCGCGGTGCATGAAGGCAGAGGAGAGAGTTCTTCGGAAAGAGATCAGTGGGACTCTTCTGCCGACTTGTCCTCCTTCCTCCAAAAAGTGCTGCATTCTACCCAAACTAAAGAGAGGCTGGAGAACCTGGAGGAGGACCCTCTGCTGGAGCACGTGTCAAGGCAACTAGGGGAAACCCTAGTTGGGATCAACCTTCTCCTTTCCATGATGCAGAGGGCAAAGGAAATGGCCAGCCAAGAAACTCTTCAAACCACCGAGCTAAAACGCCGAGTGACAGGGCTTACCCTGGAGGTGGAGGAGCTTCGCAAGATTGACTGTGAGACCAAGGCCATTTTGTTTGAGAAATCTCAAGAGACCTTGAGATTGTATTCCAGAAATGATGATCTCCGCACCGAGGTGGACGGGCTAAAGAAGGAGTTAACCAGCAGAGATGGAGAGATGGCCCAGTTGAAGGAGGATATGGTCTGCAAGGATGAACTCTTCCAGCAAACTAAAGATGAGCTCACCAGTGATGTCGCCGACTCTTACGCAGTGGGTTTTGGGATGCCATGGCCCAGGTTTCCTGCGCTCATCCAGGGGTGGACCTTTCTCAGACAAGCTTGAACAAGACCATTGCCGATGGGCAATTGGTGGATGCTGAGTAGCGGTGGTGAATTCTCCTGCCATTGTTTTTATTTTGTAACTTCATGAACATTCCTATATATATTTTTATGTATGACAGTCCTTTCTTTTCAATCTGACCCTTCTATGTATGAACACCTTCTTCTTTTTTCAAACTTAACCTTATGCTTGTCCTCAACTAACTCATACATTTTGAAACGATTATGCCAACTAACAATGCGTCAATGGTCGTCCCTTCCTAAGTAGCACGGTCCTTTACTAACTTGCTTCTGCCTTTGGTGTCCCTTGCCCTTCTCGATCGTGGCATTCTCACTCAAAGGGGGAGTTTTGCTAGGAACTTTACCTTTCTTGACCTTAGCACATAAAGGCAGAGGAGATGTTTGCTCGAACTTTTACTGGTCTCGACCTTGGCGTATAAAGGCAAGGGAGATGTCTTACTTTAGAACCATACTATTTTCGACCTTGGCGTATAAAGGAAAGGGAGAGGTTCACTCATTGTTCTCGACCTTGGCGTATAAAGGCAAGGGAGATGTCTTACTTTGGAACCATACTATTCTCGACCTTCGCGTATAAAGGCAAGGGAGAGGTTCACTTACTGTTCTCGACCTTGGCGTATAAAGGAAAGGGAGATGTCTTACTTTGGAACCATACTATTCTCGACCTTGGTGTATAAAGGCAAGGGAGAGGTTCACTCACTATTCTCGACCTTGGCATATAAAGGCAAGGGAGATGTCTTACTTGGAACCTTACTATTCTCGATTTTGGCGTATAAAGGAAAGGGAAAGGTTCTCTTTACTGTTCTCGACCTTGGCGTATAAAGGCAAGGGAGACGCCCACTTTACTGTTCTCGACCTTAGCGTATAAAGGCAAGGGAGAGGTTCACTTTACTGTTCTTGACCTTGGCGTATAAAGGCAAGGGAGAGGTTGACTTACTTTACTGTGCAATACATTGCAAATATATTTTTCAACTAACTTTTTATTGACTGACCTCATTAAAAAATCCTTATAAGGGAAAAAGAGTGTCCCTTAACTGCGTACAATGATATAACTAACTGAAATAAAATTTAAGGTTGGCTCAATTCCATGTTCGAGGAATTGTCCCACCTTCCAAGGTCTCGAGTTTGTACGCTCCGTTCCCAAGTGTCTCTATCACACGGAATGTTCCAGTCCACTTGGGAGACAACTTGTTCTCTAGCTGGTAGGTGTGAGCTTTTGGCATCACCAAGTCGGCGACCAGGAACTGTTGAGGTTTCAACTTGGACTTGTGCTTATACTCGACCCTTCTCTTCAAGGCTTCAGCCTTGATGCGTGCTTCCTCCCTGGCTTCGTCCAGCAGGTCTAGGTTCAACCTTCTTTCCTCGTTAGACTCCTTGGCCACGAAGTTCTCGGAACGATGTGAGCTTTCCTGGATCTCAACAGGAATCATGGTGTTCGAACCATACACCAGGCTAAAAGGCGTCTCCCTAGTGGTGGACTGGGGAGTGGTGTGGTAGTCCCACACAATTCTCGGGACCTCGTCTGCCAAAGTTCCTTTGGCTTTTTCTAGCCTCCTCTTTAGGCCCCCAAGCAAGACTCGGTTGGCGGATTCGACCTGCCCATTCGTCTGAGGGTGCTCGACTGATACAAATACCTGCTTGATACCGAGCTTCGTGCATAGTTTGCCTAGCTGTTGACTTGTGAACTAGGTTCCATTGTTAGACACCAAGCATTTTGGGATTCCAAAACGGAAAACTATGTTCTTCCACACAAAGTGTTGAACCTTGTGAGCTGTGATTTGTGTGACGGGCTAAGCCTCTATCCACTTGGTAAAGTACTCGATGGCGACCACGAGGTATTTCATCTGGCGAACTGCTAGGAGAAATGGTCCCAGGATATCAATCCCCCAGGTGTGAAAAGGACATGGGCTATGGATCGATCGTAATTCTTCTGGGGTGCATGATTCCAGTCGGTGTGCCGTTGGCATTGCTTGCATCGTTGCGCGTACTTCATGCAGTCCTCTTTCATGGTCGGCCAGTAGTACCCCGCCCGAATGGCTTTCGACGAGAGAGCTCGATCTCCGATGTGATTCCCACGTATACCTTCGTGGAGCTCCGCTATGATATGCATGCAAACATGTCAATTCAAGGCTAACAAGATCAGTTTTAGCTTTGTGTAATTCTTTCTCAAGTGACTTAACCTTAGGTTCAAGTACTTTGCTAACTTTGTTCAATTTGTTACATATGACAACCAATTTGTTTGCTTCATCATGTGTTTCCTTAAAGGCAATTAACAATTGATCATAACTTTCATAATCAGTGGAAAAATCACTCACCGAATCAGAGATTGATCCTTCATCATTCACCATGAAGCACAAATTTCCTTCTTCACTTCCAGTTGAGGAGTCACTTGTTGAGGAAACTTCATTTTCTTCCCAAGAAATGTATGCTCTTTTTCCTTTGCCTCTTTCACTCTTCTTGCTTGCTGGTTTTTCTTTGTTTTGATTGTTTGGACAATCAATCTTTATGTGACCTGGTTTACCACAACCAAAGCAAGTAGAAGAATTTGAGTCATTGGATTTTGAGTACCTTTTTCTTAGTTGGGTTCTGTCTCGGTTCTTCCTTTTAAGAAATCTGTTGAATTTTCTGGTGAGCAAACTGGAGGTCTCATCATGTTCAAAATTCTCCTCTTCCTCACTTGTATCATGTTCTATGGTAGTCTTCAAAGCAATTCCTTTAGCTCTTTTCTCCATTATTTTTTGTTCTTTCAATCTTTTGAGTTCTAGCTCATGCTCCATCAATTTTCCAAACAATGCAGCAGTGGACATCTTGAATAAATCTCTGGATTAAAAGATTTTTGTTACCTTAGGCTTCTAGCTCCTGTCAAGGCATTTCAACACCTTTATGTTGAGCTCTTCCTTGTCAAAGACCTTGCCGAGTCCAGTGAGATGAATTACAATATGTGTAAACCGTTTCTGTACATCTGCAATACTTTCTTCTGATTGCATCCTGAAAAGTTCATATTCTTGGATGAGTGAGTGCTTCCTTGCTCGTTTCACATCATCCGTGCCCTCTTGAGTTACTTCTAGCACTTCCCACATCATCTCCTTGGTCGAGTTGCATTGAGACACTCTAAAGAATTCATCCGTATTCAATGCAGAAGTGATAATGTTCTTGGCAAGAGAGTCATACTGAGCCTTCTTCCTTTCACTTCCAGTCCAATCTGACCAAGGCTTCTTCATTGTTTCTTCTTTGACAACCTACATAGGTAGAAAAGGTCCATTGACCACTGCATCCCAAATACCCATGTCAATAGATTCCATGAAGATTTTCATTCTAATTTTCCAGAATGCATAATTCACTCCACCAAACATGGAAGGTCTATTAATAGACGCACCTTCAGCAAAAGGCATTTTAAACTCAGACATAATTCACAAACTTGAGTAAAATACAAGTCCTAGCTCTTGATACCAATTGTTGGGTCTATTAGTGTCCAAGTTCAAGAGGGGAGGGGTGAATTGAAGTTATAAAATTTTCGCAAACACAAACTGGTTTACAGTATTTCCGGAAAAAAAAAAAATATTGATTTTGAAAAGAACAGATTTAATTTTCAATACACTTTAACAAAACCAGAACTTATTCAAATTAGGATTGAGATCAAACAAAGGAATTTTACAGAACCAGATGAGTTAATTTTTCAGCAGCTCTAAGAACAACATTTATACCAAAAGATCAACCAAATTCTTTTAATACAATTCCTTAAAGAACGTGAATCTTTAACAAAGATTTTATGAAGAAACTATTTGTCCTTAAACCAGTCAATTCACAGATTCAAAAAGCTATGTTTATGATTAAAAGAAATTTTCAGATCCAAAAGAACAGTTTGAGTAAGCCCCGAAATAACAGGTTCAATTTTAAATGAACAGATTTATTTCTTGACAGATTATCCAAATTATCATAAACGAGTGCAGGGATGAGAGGAATAATGCAAGCACACTTTATACTAGTTCACTCATAATGATCTACATCCAGTTTTACCTCATTCCAAGGTGAAATTCACTAAAAACTAGTTTCAATCAATTAGAACACACAATAGTTCTTGAACCCTACAAGAACAATACAACCAAAGCTGAAAAACCCTACTTCAGCGCAACTTGCACTCCAAGAAACCCTACCAAAGAGTGACTTACACTAACACCTTTTACAAGAATGAATAAAGGAAGGATAACACCTGAAAGAAGATGCTAGAACTCAAAACATGTAGCTCAATTGCAGCAGAACTGCACCAGCATCTTCACCAAGATCAAGGCTCTCTTAGAACAAGCACACTTGAAGATCTTTTTGAAAACCTTTCAAAAACTCATTCCAATCCTTCTTCTCACACATGAAACGTTTAATCTCTGTTTTAAACCATGATTGCTCAACACCCTTTCACGTGAGAAAAACCTTTCTTTATATAGAAATCAGTTTCTAACAACTTTTCAAAAAACAGTTAGAAAGTTGTTATAAAAAGAACAGGTTAATTTCAAAACAAACAAATTATTTTTTTGGAAGGACTGCCAGCTCATCTTAATTGAATAACTACCTGAATTGAACTTTTGGTGTCTTAACAGAATTTTGAAAACCGTTTCGACAGAACAAAAATAAACCTATTGTTTTCCAAATAAACAGATTTATTTTTGTGCAGTAACCTAATTTTTGAAAAAACATTAAAGAGCTTTTTGAAAAACATTGAATCACTTCTTTTGCTTGATCTTACCATCTAGGATAGGTCATGAAGCAAAAGGTAACCATAAACTCACTCTAACCTATACACAAGAACATCTAAAACACATTACAACCTTCAAAGCAAACTAGTTATTTTCTTCATCAAACACACACTAAGACTTGGCAGAGAAAAATCTTCATCCCTCTTCAACATGGTATTCACCCGTAACCTGCCCCGTTACCAATAGTGAATCACTCTTCACTAACAGACTTCTAGCACCCATTTTCTTGGCTAGCAACATCCCTGCGACCAAGGCCTCATATTATGCTTGGTTGTTACTAGCCTTGAAGGCGAACCGCAGGGCCTGCTCGATCAGTAACCCATTTGGTCCCTCCAAAATGACGGCAACCCCACTACCCTTTTGGTTGGAGGACCTGTCCACGGAGAGGACCCACCGGAAATCTGATTCTTCTTGATGTGCGGCAGCCGAGGAGAGTTCTACCACGAAGTCAGCATAAACCTGACTCTTAATAGATCTTTTTGGTTCATACTGTACATCGAACCCGGACAAGTCAATCGCCTAGTGCACCATCCACTCTGCTACATCAGGCTTCTGTAAGACCTTGCGAATGGGAAGACCCGTCATTACAATAACAATGAAACTCTGGAAGTAGTGGTAGAGCCTTCGCGCCAAAAATACTACAGCTAGAGCTGCCTTTTCGATGGCCTAATAGCTTACCTCGGGCCCTTGCAAGACTTTGCTGACAAAGTATATGGGTTTCTGCACGCGGTCTTGCTCCTGGACGAGGACCAAGCTAATCGCCCGCTCCGTGATGGCGAAGTATAGGCGGAACGGAGTACCTGGCAGCGGCTTGCACAACACTGCGGAATTGGATAAATATTCTTTCAGCTTGAGGAACGATTCTTCGCACTCGCTTGTCCACACGAACCTGTTGTTCCTCTTCAAGCACTGGATATAGGGATGCCCCCTATCCCCTCCTGCCGATACAAATCGGGACAAGGCGGCCATTCGCCCTGTCAATTGTTGCACCTCTTTCACCGATATCGGGCTCCTCATAGCTACGATCCCTGCACACTTCTCGGGGTTCGCCTCTATTCCCCGCTCGGTGAGCAAGAACCCTAAAACTTCCCTACCGCTACCCCAAATACACATTTTTCAGGGTTCAGCTTCAATCTATACTTGGCTATCATGGTGAATAGCTCCTCTAAGTCGGCAACATGTTGGTCCTTCACTTGGGAGGTGACGACCATGTTGTCCACATATGCCTGAACGTTTCGCCCTATCATATGGGCAAGTACCCTATCCATCAACCTCTAATAGGTCGCGCCAACGTTCTTGAGCCCAAAGGGCATCACCTTATAGAAATAACAGGAGAGTTTTGTCATGAATGTCGTATTGCACTCATCTTTGGGATGCATATGGATCTGGTTGTACCCGGAGAAGGCATCCAGAAAATTAAGAAGCCTGCAACCCGACGCGTTGTCCACTAGGGCGTCGATGCTAGGTAGTGGATATGAGTCCTTTGGGCAGGCTTTGTTTAGGTATGTGAAGTTGACGCACATCTTCCACTTCCCATTGGCCTTCTTGACCAACACTACGTTGGCTAACCACTCAGGATATTGGATCTCCCTTATATAACTAGCATCCAACAGCTTTCAGGTCTCCTGCTCGATGACCAGTCACCTCTCCTCGTTAAACTTTCTTCGTCTCTGGCAGACAGGTTGGACCTGCAGGTCCATGATGAGATGATGGCACAAGAAATCGGGGCCGATGTTAGGCATGTCTGAGGCAGACCACGCGAAGGCATCCAAATGTCATGCTAACACCTCGGCGATCTGGTCCTATGCTTCCTGACTTAGGGACCTGCCGAGTTTGAACTTCTTCCCCCCGATCTCCCTCTCCAGTACTTTCCCTGCGGGCTCAGGTCGCCTTTCGTGGGCCATCTCGGCTCGGGCGTCCCCTTCTCCTCTTTGAGGCTGGCTGGTGATAGTGCACACCCCTCTCTTTGTTTTTAGGCTATTCTCATAGCACTTCTTCATCGCCTTCTGGTCGGACTTGATGGTAATTAGTCTTCCCTAAAGGGAGGGCAACTTCATCTTCATATGCCTCGTCGAGGCCACTGCTCCTATCCTATTTAGGGGAGGTCTGCCTAAAAGGATGTTGTAAGCTGAAGGAGCGTTGACTACAAGGTACCTTATATTAACGGTGCGGGATGCGGCGCCGTCTGTGAAAGTCGTCCTCAGCTCCACATGCCCTCTCACCTCCACCTAATCCCCAGCGAAACTGTATAGGCAGCCGTCGTAAGGTCTCACCTGGTCAGGCGACAGTTTGCAGCTTATTGAAAGTTGACCAGAACATCACATCTGCCGAGCTCCCATGGTCAACAAGGACTCAATGCACTCTTCTCCCTACCGTTACCACTGAGATCACCACTGGGTCGTTGTCATGTGGGATCATGTCTCATAGATCGGCCTTCGTGAAGAAGAGGTTGGGCTCAGGGGACTGGTCAAGCTCCCTTACTTCTACTGCCATTACATCTCTAGCATACTTCTTTCGTTGGAAGGCGGTGCATCATCCTCCCGAAAAACCCCTAGAGATTATATTGACCTCTCCATGGACTAGTATCTCATGCCCCTAATCTCCCACTGGGGCTACTGACGTCGGGGCCCCTTGTTTTTCTTGTAGGTACTCCTTCTGAAAACCATTCCTCATCAATTCATCAAACTGGTGTCCTAGCGCTAAGCAGTTGCGCAAGTTGTGGCCAAAGGCTTGGTGGAATTCGCACCAAGTGTCCTTGTTGGGCCCCAATCTTCTGTCGGTCTTTGGAGGTGACTTCAGCCTGTCCGCCACGTTGGGGATGACAATAAGCTCCTTAAGGTCTATTCTGAAGTTGTGCCTAGTGGGCGCGCCTTCTCTTGTTCGTGCCCTAGTCTAAGGCTTTCTCAGTTCATATGGCGTAGGATTAGCCGAGGATTTCTTCTCTGTCGTGGCCTTATGCACCCTCATGGGTTGAGAACGACAAGTTCCCCGAGGTCTTTCCAGACCAACGCTTCCACCTTTTTCTGTCACCTCCTCTTCTGTGCTGATGTAGGCCACGACTCGGCGACAGATCTCGCTAAACGTCTTTGAACGACATCCTATCTCAAAGAGTCACTGAAAGGCCCCGATAGTATTCCTCGCTTGAAGGCGTGACCATCATGGCTTCGTCTTTGGTGTGCAACTTTACCACCAGTGCCCCGAACCGGTTCAAGAAATTTTTCAAGGGCTCTCCCTGGTATTGTTTCACGTCGAAGAGATTGAAAGAGTAGGGAGAGGGAGCCTGGTTGACAATGAAATGCTCTCTGAACAAGGTTGAGAACTGGTCCAACGAAGTGATGAACCAGTCCATCGGGGAGGCTGATGAACCAGTCCATCAGGGAGGCTGATGAACCAGTCCAATGTTGTGCCCGAGAACGTTCCCATAAATAGCTTGTAGTGTATAGCGTCAGTTTCTCCCGAGATCATCATCTGGGTGTGGAAGGCCGTGATGTGGGCATCTAGGTCTTCGGTACCCGTGAAGGTGATTTTTGGGGTCATGAAATTGGTGGGTATCACCGTGTTCATGATCGCCTGGGAAAAAGGCATGGGGCGAGCCCTAACGGGAATAGGCGCACTTTGCTCGTCGGTCGTGCGCTTCCCCATGTGTTGCAAATCTCTTCGTAGTTCCTCATTGGCCCTGCACAGTTCTTCATTGTTGGCCTGTGACGCAGCCAAATCGATCTATAATCGGATTTGGATGGCTGTCAGCGCAACTTGAACTTTAGCCAGAATCCTGTTCTGATCAGCCTTGGACGCCGCCACTGTTTGCTGAAGGGCGCGAATGGTCTCCCTGAGTTGTTGCATGGTGACGTTGTCTCCTCCCTCTAACGCAAATGCGCCTTGTCTTATATTTCTCATGTTACTGAATGGCTCTGAATACGACTATGGAGGGGACCTAGTTTTATCGGGCCCAACAGTGGGCGCCAAATATTCTTGTCGGTCTAGCCGTCGTTGATTTCAAAGGCAGGCGGTGACTCCTCCTATTTCTGACGGTTTCTGTGCTCCCTCTTGGGTGTTGGAGAGCGGCTTTGTTGAAACAGAGGGGACCCTACCTGTTGATTGCACTCCGACGATCAAGTCAGTATTGGGCTAAGAAACAATGAGTAAGTAACATAGTTTCAAGCTCAGAAACGGTGTACCTTTACCAGGGATCTCAACTCCCTTTTATAGACTGTTTTTAGGTTAACTCACTGTCTCCACCTCTCTTTCACAAGAGCCTTACCTCTAGTCAAATTAGGTTTACTAGGAGGAAATTCTCGTAAGTTGTTGCGCTCATAGCCCAATAATTGCACAGAATCTTCCTCTTTAGAGTGTCGAATCTAACAGTATAGCTGTCAGGGTACCAACTCATGTACCCACGCTGCGGGATCCATCTGTTATGTAGGTGCCCTAATCCTTCACATGTCATGCATGCAGCTTTCCCTGAAAACCCTAGAGCTCTTAGGCCTTGGCGCTTTCAGGGAATATTTACTTGTGCTAGATCCAAATGTACTATACACACCACATGCATGAACTTACTTGTTGACTAGGCCTTTCTCATACATGGGTTTTAACACACACATCTCTGGACATCCCATACCATAACTATCATTTTTTCATCACATGAAACAATCTATTATGGAAAAAGTAAACAAGCAAACATGGGGAACTAGACCAAATCCATGCAAAGAAATACAAAACAACTCCCTAGAACTTAAACAAAAATGATACATAAAGAGTTTATACCTATTATGGAAAAAGTCTAAGTAAAGTCTAGAGGGAAAACTAGGATACCAAACAAACTCAGGCCAATTAAGCAAACCTATGGAAGAAGGGTATCAACAGAATGGTTACCCTCCCTAAAAATATCTGAGACTTTAAACTCAATCTTTTCACAAAAAGACGAACATGTATTATATCTGCTATGTATAATTTGTATTTTGAAATACTTTCTACATTGTGCAGAAGCTCTGTTCGGTTCACAATATAATATTGATTACAATATTAATAATAATATTAATATTAACATTTATTAACACTATAATTAATAAATTAATAAAAATATTTTTTTTAAAAATATTATTAATATTATTCATGGATACAAATACATGGATGATATTACCTACAAATTTTTATCAGTGGTTATATAAATTTATCTACCGATGTATATCCATGGATAATATTAAAATTAATAATAATAAAAATTTAATATTAATATTAATAATAAGAATAATAATATTAATAATACTAATAATAATATTAATAACACTAATAAAAATATTAAGAATATTGTTAATATTAATTAAATCATTAGTAACATAAGTAAAAATATTAATATTAACATTTTTTTTATACTAATGTTAGACATCATTATGAAATCTGACATCTCTACTAAGCTGACATCCCAAACCTCAACCATCATTTTTCCATCACATGAAATAATCTATTATGGAAAAAGTAAACAAGCAAACATGGGGAACTAGACCAAACCCATGCAAAATACAAAACAAATCCCTAGAACTTAAACTCAATGATACATAGGGAAATTTTATCTATTATGGAAAAAGTCCAAGTAAAGTCTAGAGGACAAACTACGATACCAAAGAAACTCGAGCTGATTAAGAAAACCTATGGATGAAGCTTATCAACACAATGGTTACCCTCCTTAAAACTATGTGAGACTTTACACTCAATCCTTTTACAAAAAAGACAGACATGTATTCCATCTATTATATATGTATAGTTTGTATTTTGAAAAACTTTATACATTTCGCAGATCCAATGTTCGGTTCACAATATAATATTAATTATAATATTAGTAATATTAATAAAATATTAATGTTAACTTTTATTAACACTATAATTCATAAATTAATAAAAATATTATTTAGAAAAATAATACTAATAATATTATTCACGGATACAGATCCATGGATGAATTTATCATATGTGGGTATAAAAATTTATCTACTTATGTATATCCATGAATAATATTAAAATTAATAATAAAAAAATATTAATAATACAAATAATAATATTAATAATACTAATAATAATAATAATATAAATAACACTAATAAAAATATTAAGAATATTGTTAATATTAATTAAGTTATTAGTAACATGAATAAAAATCTTAATATTAACATGTTTTTTAGAAACTCTTGTTAGACATCATTGTGAAATCTAACATCTTAGCTAAGGTGACATCCCAGACCTCAACCATCATTTTTCCATCACATGAAGCAAACTATTATGGAAAAAGTAAACAAGCAAACATGGGAAACTAGACCAAACCCATGCAAAGAAATACAAAATAACTCCCTAGAACTTAAACAAAATGATACATAGGGATTTTATACCTATTATGGAAAAAGTCTAAGTAAAGTCTAGAGGACAAACTAGGATACCAAAAAAACTCAAGCTGATTAAGTAAACCTATTGATGTGACCCAAAAACACATGAAGATGACCAAGGATGCTAAACTTGAAGGGTCATCTCAACAAACAAATAAAGATGCCCTCAATAGGATGAGAGGTCAAGGACCAAAACATTTGAAATTCTTCCTATTAATGTTCTTAACATGGAGGCTCAAGCCCAACAAATGCCCAAGCTCAAACTGAGGCCCAAGCCAACACATGATTTCATCATCCATCATGCCTCAGAAGATAATAAGAGCGAGGGCACAAGCATTAGTAGATGCATCAAAGGATGTCTCTTTTTGTAATTTCTTTTGAGTAGTTTTTTAGTAGAACATAAAAGAAAGGTGTAGATATAGATATAAGGGGTGCCAATTACAAAAATAAGTCACACCTTCCATGTGACATAAAAAGAAGGTGTAGGTGTAGATTTAGGAGGTGCCAAAGTAAGAAACCAAGTCACACTTCCCTTGAGACTTGGAATAGGCGCCGAATTCAAATGAAACACATTTGAATTTTCCCACTTTAATTTTAGCCCTCTCACACTATAAATAGAGGTGCTTGGCTCTTGTAAAATGACATTGAAATTGAAGTAAAGTTACTATACTCAAATTGAATGAGAATTTGTGAGATTTGTTTCTCCTTTCCTAGTCCTATCTTGTGAGTCTTTGAGAGCTCTCAAGTGGCGGCAACCTCACTCATCTTGGAGTCTATTCACCTTCCAAGTGGCATGAATCATTTCCCTAACATCAATCACATAAGTTATTCCTTTCCTTCATCTTTTAATTCCATTTCCAATCCATGTCAATCTCTAAATATGAATTGTTCATTTGTTCTTCTTTTCAATCGGTAGAATAAATTTGTTTCTTGATTCCAATCGGTTCAAATGTTTTCTTAGATGATTCTATTCGGTTCATTGTCTTTAATTTGTATTTCTATTCGGTTCATGTTAATAGCATTTTGTTCTTGATTCTGCACCATTAATTGTCATCCATAATCACATATACTTGTTTTTTTTCCTTTGATCTTTGGAAATGAACTTTCACATCTACTTAACACTTGTTAAGTTAATGTCCAGTGAGGATTTTCCTTAGATTTCTCACCTTAATTGCTTAAGAATTTCGATCCTAATTCTAAAGTGTCACCTAATGAATCAATCTAAAATAAACTCACATCACCTATGGATGAAGCTTATCAACACAATGTTACCCTCCCTAAAAATATGTGAGACTTTAAACTCAATCATTTTACAAAAAGACAGACATGTATTCTGTCTACTATGTATAGTCCAAGGAATAAGATGTAAGTGCATAGAAGAGAAAGCAAAGCATATCAGGATAGATCACTCTCCAACCATAATCGACAATACCCATGTTAAGTTTGTTCAATATCTATGATATCTCCCATGAAATTAGCAAAAATACACGACTGAACATCGAAGAAAGAAGAAACCCCACCAAAAAACTCTCCCATATATACTGCCTATAAAATTCTCGACACATGCAGCAAAACCCGAAGAACCCTTGATAGCATCATTTGTATTAAATTTAATCCATCCAACTCACAAGAAACTCCAAAGAACTTGAATAGGTTGCAAAAATTTTGTTGACCTCATATTTATTACAAAAGCTTTCAAACCAGAAAAGTAAAAAGTGCCATTATTCATAGATTTCTTATAGGAATTTCTAGAATGTATGACATAGTTCTTTATAGTCTCAATAGCCATATATGAGTATTGATTTCTTGCTAAAACCTACCAACAAACTCTCCCATATATACTACCTTTAAAATTCTCGACACATGCAGTAAGACTTAAGAACCCTTGATAGGACCATTTGTATTAACTTTAATCCAGCCAACCCGCAAGAAATTCCATACAACTTGTATAGGCTGCAAAAATTTTGTTGACGTCATATTTAATGCAAAATATTTTAAACCAATAAAATAAAAAAATGCCATTATTCATGGATTTCTTAGAGGAATTTCTATAATGTATGACATAGTTCTTTATAGTCTCAATAGCCATATGAATATTGATTTCTTACTAAAACCTAAGGTGATTTCTCATGCTCCAAGTTATCCACAATTAGAAAGTAATGGCTACAAGTAATAATATTAACATGTATTAATATTATTATTATTAGATTAATACAAATATTATTAATAAAATAATAATATTATTCATATTTTTAATATTTTCACGAATATAAATCTATATTAAAATTATTATAATATTATTAATAATATGAATAATAATAATAAAACTAAAAACAATATCAATAACATTAAAAATAATATTAAAAGTATTAATAATTTTTAAAAATGAAAAAGTTGTCTTTTCACATCATTTTGCTTCCAGCATGGATTCGAAGAACACACTACTTACAAGTCGCGTACGAACTGCTTAGCTTGCTCACACACATTGACACTATGGTTCGTAAGCAATTCGACTTCGAAGATGATGCTTAGGAATTTTGGTTTCAAAATTAGGACGCGAATTCAGTACTTAGGTTTTTGAATGAATAAGTTCAATGGAGTCTTCGAAACTTAGTGAATTCACTGACAAATGTATATGATATATTATAAACTGTTGAACATAGCCTTTGATGTCTCCAAATCCAGGTGGATTGCTTGAAGACTCTGATGAAGCTTGTGTAGTTTGAATTTTTTAATCCACTCATAGTTATAATCCAAGGTTGCTTGATTCAA
Source organism: Phaseolus vulgaris (assembly GCF_000499845.2). Lineage (NCBI taxonomy): Eukaryota > Viridiplantae > Streptophyta > Magnoliopsida > Fabales > Fabaceae > Phaseolus > Phaseolus vulgaris. The sequence goes on along the minus strand of NC_023750.2, from coordinate 31,414,388 downwards.
GTTCTTTTGAAAAAGATATGTTTTGTAAAGAAAGTGGAAAATCAACTTGGTGAATTGTCGTTTCAACCAGTTGTTTTACACTTAGTTTTTTTAAAAGAATTTGAAAAGTTTGAAATTGGTTGACCTTGTTGTCAAGCCAATTCAACTGATTGTTTCGTGTTTTCAATCGATTGATTTTTTAAAACCCTTACCAGAATTTTGTTAAAGTGGTTTAATATGTTTTAATTGTTTTAAAACTGATTTGGCTCTTGCATTAAATGTTTTTAACAACTAATTGGAGTTTAAATAATCAGTTTTACGCTTCTGGTTGTAAGTGATTTAGATTATCTCTTTCAAATCAGTTTTCCAAGATTGCTTTAAGCTTTAGATTCTTTTTAAGAGTGGAATAGGATTTCTTTGTACTTTTCATTTTCAATCTGTAATTGAACGAGGTGTTATCATTCCTTTTCTCTCTTGACTACTGTATTTATGTAAGAACTGTTGTTGTGCATATCCATAGGTTATTTTGTGATCTGTGGTGTTGTTTGCCAAAGGTGGTGTGTGTTCTTGAAGGGTTCAAGATCACCACTTTTGTGTGTGTTGTGTAATCAAGGTGTTTGATTGCTTAGTGAAATTCTCAGAGGTTTCTGAGGACTGGACGTAGCTATTGGTAAAGAGGAACCAATATAAAACCTTTTATGTTGATCTGTTTATCCCTTATCTCATTTAAATATGTTCTGCTTTAATTTTAATAATTGTCTATAAAAACAATCGATTGTTTCGCAAAATAACTTTTCTGAAATCATATTAAAACATATTTGGTTTTTGGTGAACTGATTTCTCCTTCATTGATTTCTCCTTCATTGATTTCTCATTGGCTTTCAATCTACCTTCAAAACTTTTGAAAATCTTTCATAAACAATTCATCCCTTCTTGTTTAAGACCTACAATTCTAACATAAACAACAGTGGCCAAAAATGATATTTAACACCCACACTTTAAAAACCCTACATTTTTTAAAATGTTGTCAAAAATGTTAGTTAAAACACCTGAATTTTAAAAACGTTACCTAAAATTTTATTTAAAAAATTCACGATTTTAAAAACATTGTCTAAAGTACTCACATTTTAATTTTTCTATCAAAATTTTATCGAATGTTTCTTAAAATAAACATACAACATTTTTTTTAAAATATTTTAAGTCAAAGACAAATAAATCTTACTACACAGGCAACAATAAAAAAATGGTTGTTTATACTTCCTTTAGGCAACACTTTTTTTACCTATTGTCATGTTAGTGTGGTGTGAAAAATGGTGTAGTGTAATATTCATAACATTAAAAATAATGTTTATAATAATATTATTAATAATAATAATAATAATATTAAAAATAAAATTAATAATATTAATAATAATACTAATAAAAGTATTACTAACATTAAAAATAATATGAATAATACTAATAATAATATTAATAATATTAGAAATAATATTAATAATACTACTAATAATATTAATAACATTAAAAATAATATTAATAATATTATTAATATTATTATAATTATAATTATTAATATTAATATTAATTATATTATATTATTATTGTTATTGTTGTTAATAATAATAATATTAATGAGTAGGTAATAATCTTATGTCATGTTGAATTTACCGACAAATACAAATTTGTGGGTAATATTCCATATGTAATTTTGAATTTACTTATGGATACAAATCCGAGGATAATAATTCATATATAATGTTGAATTTACCTACAAATGGATAATAATAATTTGTGGATAAATCTGATTTTTTTAGTGTAGGTTAATAGTTTGATTAATTAAGAATTGGGTTTAATTGTATAATAACAAACTATTAGCTACGCAATAGTCTATGTACCGCCCTGGTAGTCGGAAGTGATGACGTGGCATCCAGTTACAGTATAGGCGTGTTGACAAGGCGCCAGGTTGGCAGAAGGGAAGGAAGTCGGGGGGTTCGTGAAGTCCCCAGTTATTAAGTTGGCGTGTTCCGATCTCCAGCATACTAGAATCGGCGATCACCAGGTTAAAGATGAAGTCGCCAGGTGTAGACTCAGGCGACCTAGTGATTGGAGATCGCTAGAGCAAGCACATCGCCAGAGATGAAGGTGGTGCAGATTATGAAGGCGGCCGGCGAGACCACAGGGAAGGTGTATGAAGGCACCCTAACTCGCCAGTTCCAGTAGAGATCGCACTCCCAAGTTAGCTATGTACTGGTCAGCACCATGCATACATAACTTAGCCAAAAAGAGAGTCAGAAGCAGCGCCCAAGTCAAGGAGGCTCCAGATGATGGCACGTGTACAGTTGGATGCGAGCCGCGTGTCCAAGTCTGTAACTGCCAGGAGAGAGAAAGCAACCAGGTATATAAGAGTTCTTAACGAACTTTCTGGGGTACGCACGTCAGAATACATTCTTTACGCTTGCGAGTTATAGAGCTTACTGTGAGAGAGGATTTGCACGGTTCTTGTTCTCTTAGTATTTGGTGATTCGGTCACTGACTTGGGCGTTGGAGTGCGATCGGCCGCAGCGGCGCCGCTCTGTTTCTTTGCAGGTTCTTGAGGTGGATCTCGAAGAGGAACGGAGGTGTGAAGCGGTGCGCACGTCGATCCTTTGACGAGGCAGTTTCCAGCGTTCTGGTCAACAGGCAGGATCAGTCTACTATGAGAAGAACTTCAAGTTGTAATCTTTATTTAATAAGGAATTTCTTACTATGGAAATAGATTGAAGTTCGTTAACACTTCAATTGAATCATGTTAATCTTTTGTGTGGTTCTTCCTTGATTCTCCCTTAATTGTTTTTGTAGGGTGTCACTCTTATTGTTTTCCTATATTTGAGTAGTAGATGGTATAAGTGAATTTGTTTGAGCTATTTCTATAACAAACTTTTGCAGTGAGCATGGAACAAACACACTTAAATTTGGGGATTTCTTGTATTAAAAGTCATCCCAACATTGACTTTATGAGTTTGGATATTCTTTCTTATATGCAATGTTCATGACTCATTAGTGTCAAAACTCCCTAGTATTTCTCCTCTCAATAACCCAACAAATGGTGCGGTGAACTTGGAATGAACACATGAGTGAGTGAAAAGTTTTAGATTTAAAGGTTCCTTGTATCAAAAGTCTTCTTACCAAGTGGGTTACTATTACTTCTTGAGAGAAAATGCACAAATGTGGAAGGAACTCACACTTGAAGGAGAGATTATTAAAAAGTGTGAATTTAAGAAAAAAAACAATATATAAAAAATAAGAGTAAAAAACACATTGCTTTAATGATTTAATTTAGAAGTAATATCTTAATTTTTTACCTGAAATGTTCATGACTCATTGTTTCAATATTTCTAGCGTTTCCCCTAGAAAAAAACCCAATATGTATAACATGAACAACTATAACTGTTATTGTCGGTTGACCTGGTCGCCGGTTGACTCTAGGAATAAGCTGTGGGTCTGTCTACCTCTGCTGGAATTTGTTCTTTCATTCAGATGTTGGAACGTGACTCCATTTGAAACAGAGGGGGCCCTACCTATTGATTGCACTCTGACGATCAAGTTAGCACAAGGCTTATAGAAACAATAAGAAGTAAGTAAGTAGTTTCAGAGTGTACCTTTACCAGGGATCTCAAGTCCCTTTTATAGACTACTTTTAGGTTACCTCTTGTAACAACATTCTCTCACGAGAACCTTATCTCAAGTGAAAGCATGTTGGATGGGAGGAGTCTGTTACAATGTATACAATCTTAGTACGGAAACTCACATAATTTTCTCTCCTTGGAGTGCATAAAGCTTAACAGAATGGCTGTCAGGGTACCAACTCATATCCCAGCATTAGGGGTCTAATATTCCACTGTAGGCATACAAGCCTTTACGTATCATGCATGCAACTTATTGCCCAAAACCCTAGCACTCTTGGGCTTAGGCGTTATAAAGAATGGTTTACTTGTGCTAGACCCGAATGTACTAAACACACCATTAGGACTATTCACACTCTTTCGCTGACCAGGGCCTTATACGCTTTAAGTATATGGATGAACCTCAACGCACACATACTTGGAGCCCACTCACGTGGCCCATCAACTCGACTAGACTACCGAGCTGACCTGCTTGACATAGGAGTCGATGTCCGATCACTGAGCGCTGAGCCCAGTTCTCTGGTCCAGTACATAAGCCCCCAGGCTCGAACTGGAACTTGTTTTAGTGAAGAGGCTAACTGCTCGTCCACGAAGACCTACGTGTCTTCTGAGCGATGTGACGCACACAATGTTCTGAGATGACGTCTCACCGTACTCCATCACAAGCGCACACGTGGCCATTATCAACGGTGGGAAAACATTGTCGCTTGCGCTTCACTTATACGTTAACCCTTCGAAAATTGACGCCTTCTTCACTGTTTCATTCCTCTTCGCGCTTCTCTTCCGAACACCCTGCTCCCTCTTCTTTAAGCAAACCTCCTTGCCTCATTTCATCAATTGCATCAAGGTGCATTTTTTAAATTGTGAATATTTTTAATCTACTCATATCAACTGCATTGGGACTATTTACATTTCTTGCAATTATGATTGTAAATGTCTCTTTTTTTCGCTTCGTCGTTCCTTCTTCTCTTCGAACACATGCGCTTCTTTTTCTGAGCATTGCATACGTTTGTTTGTTTTCTTTGTTTAGATTCTTTGTATCATGGATTACAAAAACCTGTATCCCTGGGCTTCTAGTCCGCTTTTAGAAGAAACCTCTGAGTTTACTACTCAGGAGAAAATAGTTTTGTATAGGAAGAGTGAACACCCTAAGAAGAAATGTCTTTTTGGTAGAGAGGACGATAGGTTCGTTAGGGTTGTGCCATGTAGGGTAGATGGGCCAATCTGTTGTGATGAGGCATCGGACCCAGATGGTCCATTCTGCTTCTTCTACTCCATTGTATTCAAAAAGCTTCTTCTTCGCCTACCCCTATACAATTTCGAGAGAGCCCTACTTACCGAAATCAATATCGCCCCTGCCCAGCTAGACCCAAATAGTTCGGCGCTTGTTCGGGGATTTTCCATTCTATGCCACCACTTTGGCCATCTGCCATCAATGGAAGTGTTCTTATATTTTTTCGAAGCCAAATGCCTAGGTCGCCAGCTGTGGGTGAGCTTCAAAGGGGTTGCTGGGAGAGTTTTGTTGACCCTCTTCCAGCAATCTTACAAAGGCTTCAAGGGAAAGCTCTTCAAAATCCGTTGCAACGACAACGAACCAACCCTCCTGGACGAGTTCCCTCTATATAGGACTAATTAACCCGAATTCCAAAAACTGAGACGCCTTGAAAACCTGCCCCAGCGAGAACAAGAGGTGTGCCTTCCTCTCCAACCTCAAGGTGGTGTTTGACACTGCCACCTTGATAAAACATGAGTATTGCCCTACGGGACTTAAGGCATACATTGCTATCCCCCTTCCCTTTACTCCTGCTAGTGATATATGTTAGAATAGATGGCTTAAACAAGAGGGGGGTGAATTGTTTGTCAAAGATTTTCGCAAAACTTGACTAAGAATGAACCTTTTGTTGGGTTCAATAGTGTCAAAGTTCAAGAGGGGGGGGGGGGGGGGGGTGAATTGAGCTTTTAAAATTTTCACACACATTCGGTCTTTTTACAAAACAGAGGAAAATAATCGATTTATTTTGCAATGAACAGATTTATTTTTCCTACTTGCTTTATCAAGACAGTAATTCAGATATCTGATTTTAAGGTTTTAATTGATTTTAACAAAGGGCACAAAAACACCTTGATAAGTACATATGAGAAAAACCAGATTGTTGAATGAATCCAGAAACAATTTATGAAAGTCAAACAAGATTAATTTGTGCTAATTGATATACTGGGTTTTTGCAAAATAGTGTGCTTCAATTGAATTCAAATAAGTTGCCCATATTTTATTCAGATTGACTTATCAGAAAACAAGAACAATATGAGTAGACCCAGAATGAACAAATTCAATTTTAATTGAACAGGTTTATTTTCTGACAGATCAACAAATGAAGCAGTAAATGAGTGCAGATATTAAGAAAGATTGAACACCACAAGATGATACTGGTTCACTCAAATGAGCTACATCCAGTCTCACCTTTACCAAGGTGAAATCCACTAAAACAGTACACACCAATTACAAAACCTAATGTTCTTGAACCCTACAAGAACAAGGCACACCTAGCTGAAAAACTCTATTTCAGCACACACAACTCTTTAAGAAACCCTATCAAGAAGAGTCTTACAATCACACTTTACAAAGAAACGAATGATGAAAGGAATACATCTGGAAAGAGAATGCAGAAATCTGACTAGACTAGTAGAACAAATTGCCCAAAACAGTGACAACACCTCCAACCAAACTTAGAACAAAAACCAAGAACAAGCACACCTTTCTCTTTTGAAAAACTCTTTCAAGATCACGTGCTAATTCTCTGAAAACTATCAATCTCAGTTTTAAACTCGTTTTCACAACACTCTTTTTAGTGAGTTATAAATCTCTTTATATAAGAAATTATTTATAACAGAATTTCAAAAAATAGTTTAAAAAGTTGTTACAAAAAGAATAGATAGAAGTTATAATGAATAAATTTATTTTCAAAAATATAAAGAGAGATTTTTTAACAGATGAAACTCAGTCGTTTAGATGTCATAAAAGGCTGACCCAAGATACTTGATGCACAAAACAAAGTTATCAAAAACTTTTAAAGAACAAGGCATCAGTTTAAAAAAGAATCTATTCATTTAAGAAAGAACAAATTCATTTTCTGTGCAGTAAAGCATATTTTGGCAAAACATGAGAAAAATCATTTTAGAAAACGTTGTGCTTGATCTTACCATCTTGATAAGGGTTAAGAGGTGGGTCACAGGGCAAAAATCTCACTTTAAACACACTCTAACCTATACACAAGATTATCCAAATACAAATACAATCTTCAAAGCAGAACACACACAATTCTTCATCAAACACATTGACTTGAAGGAGCAGCTATCATCTTCAACACCTTTATCAAACAATCACATATAAGCTGATGTGATTCCAAGATCTCCATCATAAGCACTTAAGGAAAGCAATCAAACAATGATACAAAAATTGTTACAAAATTTTAACCGATTGAAATTTACTTTTAATCGGTTGTTTATACCAGCAGCAGAAACAGAATTAACACAAACAGTTATAAGGTGTTAGAGAAAGGGAGATTTACACAAAAGTTTTATACTAGTTCACTCAACCTTAAGCTACATCCAGTTCTCAGAACAACCTCTAAGTTCCACTAGTAATCAAATCCAGATTACACAAACACACCACAAAGAGGTGACCTTGAAAACCACAAGACCCACTCACCCTCTTTGCAACACTACACACCTCAAGTCAGAACACCCTCTAACTTTGCAGGATTTCACACACTTATAGTTGTAATGAAAGAACAATTACAAGAACTTTGAAAGGGATAGAAAACACATAAGATTATACAAAACAGGAAGCCCTATGATCATATTTTGTACCAGTGCAAAGCTTTAACAACAATCTTGCCAAACCTTTGCAAACTTCTTTAAAAAACAAATCCCAATCCCTATTTCAAATTGTGTAAAACTTGCTCATTTGTTTTGAAAGAAAGGCTATATTTATAGCACTTGAAATCTAGACATTTAAGGCAGCATTAATAAGCTAAAACAGTTTTGATCACATTCAAAACAGTTAAAACAGGTTTTCAAAAAACTGTTATGAAAACACACATTTTGTTGAACCAAGTGGTGTTCAAGTTTTGAAGAATCCAAATCCTTTGAAGGATGTTGAAGCCTCTGCTATGCTTGATGTTGCTGTGCTGGTTTAGCTTAGTTCTGGGGTAGTTTGGATGTTGTAATCCACCCTTTGATTAAATCTAAAGCATAAGCATGTCAATCTTTGTGAAAGTAAAATGTTTTCAAACTAAGTTAAAACAACCGATTGTTTTATCGAAACAACCGATTGTTTATACTTAGGTGTTTTGAGAAAAAGATTGAAAACTGATTTTAAAATGGTTGAACTGTTAAGTACCAAAACAACCGATTGATTCGAGGAAAGAACCGATTGTTTGTTTTGGGACCATAACAGAAAAACGGTTTTATCTTTGACTAAGCTTTAAATGATTTAACTGCTTACGCTCCAGTCATTAAATGCTTTGACCAATCTTTTAATTCAATTTAAGAGTTTGTTAAAATTTGATAACAAACTACATCTTTGAATATATTCAGAAAAATAGATTTGACAATTAATCTTTGACAAGTTTTTGCTAAGAGTTTTTGAGTTTTTCAAAGAGTTGAGATTGCTAAGAGTTTGGGATTGATCAAAGTGTATGGAATAGGATTCTACTTGTATTGATTTCAGATTATCTTCTGTAACAAGTGTAATCTTTGTACTCTGTAAAACAAGTTTCGTTTCTGTGTTTGCTGAGATTGGCTGTGTGTTCTTGAGGGGATCAAGATCAGCAATCTTAGTGTTGGTGTGTTGGCCAAGAAGAGTGTGTGTCTTGAGGTGTTCAAGGTCATTCTCTTGGTTGTTGTGTAAGTGATCAAGGTGTGATTGCTCAGGGTTCTGAGAAGACTGGATGTAGCTCTGGGTTTGGAGTGAACCAGTATAAACAACTGTGTACATTCTCTCTATCTCTAACTCTTTAAATTCATTTTTATTTTGTTGTTTACTGGTATAAACAACCGATTGTTTATGCGAAACAACCAATTGTTTTGCTGGTACTGCAGCCTTTGCTTGCTGTTTTGGCAAACTGAATTTCTGAATCAATTGTTTCTTGAGATAATTTCATTCTTGTTTGAAAAGTTTGCGAAAACCCTCTTTAAACAATTCACCCCCTTGTAGTTTAAAGCCATCTATTATAACAATTGGCATCAAGAGCTTGGTTCTTGAAAGATATTCAAGTTGATCCTAAAAAAAACCTTTTTTAAATGGCTGATAGACTACCTTTTGGGGAAGGTGCTTCAATTAACAGACCACCTCTGTTTTGTGGTTTTAACTACCGATTTTGGAAAGTAAGAATGAAAATATTTATGGAATCTCTTGAAAAAGGAATTTAGGATGCAATTGAAAATGGTCCTTTTGTCCCAAAGTTTGAAAAGGATGGATCTGTTATTGAGAAACCATGGTCTCAATGGACTGATGCAGAAAGCAAAAAGGCCAAATTTGATTGCATTGCCAAAAATATTATAACCTCTGCTTTAAATTCTGACGAGTTTTTCAGGGTCTCGCAATGCAAATCATCAAAAGAAATGTGGGACATTTTGGAAGTCACTCATGAAGGAACAAATGAGGTGAAAAGAGCTAGAAAGCATGCTCTTATCCAAGAGTATGAGATGTTTAGAATGCTTAAAGGAGAAACAATTTCTGAGGTGCAGAAAAGATTCACGCACATCATCAATCACCTTATGAGCCTTGACAAGACCTTTGATAAAGAAGAGCTGAACATCAAGATCTTGAAATGTCTTGATAGAGCATGGCAACCAAAGGTAACTTCTATTTCCGAATCTAAAGATCTAACATCATTAAGTGTTGCTTCTTTGTTTGGAAAGCTTAGGGAACATGAGCTAGAGATGAATAGACTCAATGTTCAAGAGAGTGAAGATAAGCACACAAGAAGCATAGCCTTGAAAGCATCCAAGCACAAGGGAAAGCAAGATTCCAGTGATGATTGTAATGAGGAAAACCTTAGCTTGCTGTCAAGAAAGTTCAGCAAATTCCTAAAGAGAAACCACAACAAAGACAACAACAAAGATAGGTATGGTAACAAGAAATCCAATTATTTTAATTCAAATAACTATACTTGTTTTGGTTGTGGTGAGCAAGGTCATATAAAGGCAGATTGTCCAAACAAGAGCAAAGAGAAAAAGTCTAACTACAAAGAGAAGAAAGGCAAGACAAAAAGAGCCTACATAGCTTGGGATGAAAATGAGGTGTCATCATCAAGTTCTTCATCAAGTGAAGATGAGAAAGTAAACATATGCTTGGTAGCTGAAAATGATGATGAATCTTGCAGCTCAAGTGAGGTAAGTTCATGTGCTTCCTTAAATGAACAAAATTACAGTGAATTGCTTGAAGCTTTTCAAGAAACACATGATGAAGCTAATCGATTGGTTCTTTCAAACAACCGATTGAAAGATCTTAACAGTTGGCTTGAAAAGAAAGTTAAATCACTTGAAGAAGATCTGGAAAAAGCAAAAAGTGATTTTGAAAAATTGAAAAACCATTTCAAAAATGCTTCTTGCAAGTGTGATACTCTCATTTGCGAAAATTGTGAAAATCTTGAGAAAAAGGTTCACTATCTTGTTGAAACTATGGACAAGCTTTCAAAGGGGAAATCTAACTTTGAGAATGTATTGGCATCTCAAAGCTGTGTTTTTGGAAAGGCTGGTTTAGGCTTTAATCCACAGAATAAGCAAGATAAGTTTTCAAAAAGTTTTTCAAGAAAGTCAGAAAAACAACCGATTGTTAAGACGAAACAACCGGTTGTTACATGCTTTTACTGCATGAAGAAAGGCAACTCTGTTAGGTTCTGTAAAATAAGGAAATATTCTGTTCCAAGAGGTTTTATGAAGTGGATTCCTAAGGGATGTGAAGTTTCTAACTGCAAAGAGAAGTCAAACAGACCCAAATTTGTAAGGGGACCAAATCTTGCTACTTGAAATCTTTTATGAAGGAAAACTAAAGAAAAATGAGGGACTGAGTCATCTGATCAAGTTCTTGAAGAAAAAGACAGTCATTGAAGCTGAATCAATGCTATGCAAAAGACCTCAACAGTGAAAAAAGGCTTCTTGATCATAAAGCACATGGCTCATTGAAGAATTAACATAAGGATAAGACTTTCCTTTATTTGTTCTTAATTTCTGTTTCAAATTTCTTTCTCATGGTTAAACAATCTTTTTATAATCAATGTCATCTGCTTTGAACTCCTTCTGCTCATGGTTAAAATTCAAAAACAGTTTTAACTGCTGCAGAAAAACAACCGATTGTTTCTTCGAAACAACCGATTGTTTCTTCGAAACAACCGATTGTTTTGGGTCTAACAACACTATGAAGAAATTGTTTTAATTGCTATTTTGAATTTCTATCCATTGCAGATCAATTCAAAAGAGAGAATCTTGGTCAAAGAATCTGTGTTGAAAGCTGATTACGTTTAGAGAGGAGTTACAACAGTCATAAAGGAAAATATTCCAAAATCTTGGAAATTCAAGAGCCTTAATGACTAGTCAAAGACCACATGTGAAGACCATGTGATTTTCAGCTTTTTTGACATTTTCTGTGCAGAGCAGAGTCAAGTCCTCTCTCTCTGAAAATCAGGTACCCACTAATGAAATTAAATTCAAATTGATTCCTTTTTCTGCTATAAAATCTGGTGCAGATCTCTTCCACAAGAATAACCAATTGCAACATCTCTTGCAAAAATATGTGAAGTGAGTTCTTCTCTGTTTTCTTCTCTGCCTTCATGGAATCAACTCCTCCCACCTCAAAGAGAGTCAAAACCAGGGCTGTAAGGTCTGGAGGAAGACTAGAAGGCTGGTTTTCTGGAGACAATGATCTCATTGAGAAGTATAGGTATGAAACAAGCATCAAGAAGATAAACAACCCCAAGGTTGTATGCTTTGATTGGCTGAAAAGTCAAAAGCTTGATAATGTGAGAAGGTTGCTCAAGGATCAATCTCTCAGAAAGTTTCTGGAGATGAAGGGAAACATATATCCAGATTTAGTGAGGGTGTTCTACCCAAACCTCAAGTTTGAGGGAAACAATCTAGTTTCTCATGTGAAAGGTGTAGAAATGGAGATAACTCATGAAGTATGGACTGCTGTTGCTGGTCTCAAGTTCTCTGGTCTTAGAATCAACAAGGGAAACCTTGGAGTGGTGGAGGATTTTAACAAAATCCAATTCTACAAGAGTTGCTTGAAGAATAAACATGCTCAAGTAAGTACATGCTCGGTTGGAGGTCTAAAGCTTGATGAGAGATTGCTTGCTCTCATTGTAACTTGGATTCTAACTCCAAGGGGAAGTAATCATTTTGTGCTAACTGAAGAAGATCTGGTATATATCTTCTGCATCACCAAGAAAATCAAAATCAATTGGATCCATATCATCAAAGAACACATGCAAAAAGCCATGAGGTTAGGTGATTATCATTATCCATATGTTGTTTTGATATCTAAATTTCTACTCTATTTTGAAGTTAACCTTGAAGATGAAACTTTTGAGTTGGTCAAGTCAACTCAAGAGTTGAATAATGGATCACTCAGCAAGATGGGTTTTACCAAAGTAGGTGGAAAATGGATTAGTAAGGATGGTGATCATGGTGCTTCATCTAGTGGTGCTGCTAATCTTGAACAAGATGAACCTGCTGATATGGATGTTCAAAATGAAGATCCACCTGAAGATTATCAAGATGCTGGACCTAGTTCTGGTGCTAGAGATCAGGAAGATGGAATGCCAACCATGTCTTCTTTTGGCAGATACATGATTAATAGGCTTGATACTTTTGGGGAGAATAAAAGGAATCTTCATGATCTGTGTGTTAGCAAATTCCAGAACATTGATAACAGATTCAACAACATGGATGCAAGGTTCATGACTCTGGATGAACAGATTGAAGCTGTCCAGAATCAAATCTTTGATCTTCAGTTTGCTGATGAACAAGAATGAAGGAAAAACAACCGATTGGTTATCAGAACAATCGATTGTTTTCTTGCTGTTATATCTGGTTTTTAAATTTCTTTCTTTCTGCTGTTGCTGCTTTAATTCTGATGTAATCAAAACAATATCTTGTTTTATCTCTTTTCTTTGTCTATTTGTGAAGACAAATAGGGGGATATATATGTTGTGTTTAAATGTTTTTTTTTTATTTGTTAAAACAGTTTGGGATGAGTAATATTTTCTGATATTTAGCTCTGAAGTTTATTACTATTTATCTGTGCTAACCAAATATCAGAAGTTCTATGCTTTGTTCAAAACTGTAGTTTCTAGGAACTGCTTCAGATTCAATCAGGTACAACACAAGTATCAGGGATTTGTCTTCATCAAATAGGGGGAGATTGTTGAACCTAGTGGTGTTCAAGTTTTGAAGAATCCAAATCCTTTGAAGGATGTCGAAGCCTCTGCTATGCTTGATGTTGCTGTGCTGGTTTAGCTTAGTTCTGGGGTAGTTTGGATGTTGTAATCCACCCTTTGATTAAATCTAAAGCATAAGCATCTCAATCTTTGTGAAAGTAAAATGTTTTCAAACTAAGTTAAAACAACCGATTATTTTATCGAAACAACCGATTGTTTATATTTAGGTGTTTTGAGAAAAAAGATTGAAAACTCTTTTTAAAATGGTTGAGTTGTTAAGTACCAAAACAACCGATTGATTCGAGGAAACAACCGATTGTTTGTTTTGGGACCATAACAGAAAAGCTGTTTTTATCTTTGACTGAGCTTTAAATGATTTAACTGCTTACGCTCCAGTCATTAAATGCTTTGACAAATCTTTTAATGCAATTTAAGAGTTTGTTAAGATTTGATAACAAACTACATCTTTGAATATATTCAGAAAAACAGATTTGACAATTAATCTTTGACAAGTTTTTGCTAAGAGTTTTTGAGTTTTTCAAAGAGCTGAGATTGCTAAGAGTTTGGGATTGATCAAAGTGTATGGAATAGGATTCTGCTTGTATTGATTTCAGATTATCTTCTATAACAAGTGTAATCCTTGTACTCTGTAAAACAAGTTTTGTTTCTGTGTTTGCTGAGATTGGCTGTGTTCTTGAGGGGATCAAGATCAGCAATCTTAGTGTTGGTGTGTTGGCCAAGAAGAGTGTGTGTCTTGAGGTGTTCAAGGTCATTCTCTTGGTTGTTGTGTAAGTGATCAAGGTGTGATTGCTTAGTGGATTTCCTCAGGGTTCTGAGAAGACTAGATGTAGATCTGGGTTTGGAGTGAACCAGTATTAACAACTGTGTACAATCTCTCTATCTCTAACTCTTTAAATTCAGTTTTATTTTGTTGTTTGCTGGTATAAACAACCGATTGTTTTTCTACGAAACAACCGATTGTTTTTCTGGTACTGCAGCCTTTGCTTGCTGTTTTGGGAAACTAAATTTCTGAATCAATTGTTTCTTGAGATAATTTCATTCTTGTTTGAAAAGTTTGCGAAAACCCTCTTTAAACAATTCACCCCCTCTAGTTTAAAGCCTTCTTTTCTAACACATTTAACCGGTTGAAACCACTATTTAACTGGTTGAATGGGTTAGGTAGTTACATAACCAATTCAAAAAATAGTTTCAAAACCTTTAAGCTAGCTAAGTGACAAACAACCGATTATATCGATAAATCAACCGGTTGTTTTCCCTTTGCTTGGAAAAACACTTTGTTTATTTAAAACAGGTTGATTAAGCTTTGTGCAAGGATTAAGAACTGATCTTAACATAGATTCTAAACATCCTAATCTAAACCTAAACAAAAAGCGACACAACTTCAAGCTTTAACTTGGATTTGAAACATTAAAGTTCCCATGCTCAATAATATCTTGTATGTGCATGTTTGTTGAATCTTTCTCTTGTTTCTTATGTAGACAGCATGCTCAAACTCAGCAAGAAAGACTTGGCAGCCATGGCCAAGAAGATGAAAGCTGCTTCTCACGCCTCCCCTGCCAAGGAACCGAAAATGAAGGCAGTGGTTGAGGTGACCGCTTCAGATGATGAGGACTCGTACTCGAGGCCCGTCTTTAAGAAAAGACAGAAAACTACCCCTGAACCCACCGAGCATTCAGCCTCTGATGGTCGGGTTCCTTCACAACGCCTCCCTTTACCTAGTCCTTCCCCTGCTCGAGACATTAGGGAGCAGAAGAGTAGGGGAGAGAACCTTCAAAAGGGAGCACTATGGGATCCATCCTTGGATGCCACTTCTTTTCTTGAGAAGACCCTACTCCCTGTAGAGGTCAGGGAAGAGCTGGACAACCTGAAGGAAGACCAACATTGGTCAGATTATGAGGCAACTGGGGCAGGCCTTAGCCGCAAACTGCCTCGCCCTCTCCAAGCTTATGAGAGGGAAGGCTTCGGTTGAGGAGGAGGTCCTCAAAGTTGTTGAGCAGGTTGGGGAGCTCCAGATGACATGCCAAGAGACCAGGGTCCTCTTGACTGAAAAGTCTAAGGAAGCCTTGGGATTATCCGCAAGGAATGTGGAGCTCCATGTTGGAGTGGAGAGGTTGAAAGAAGAGTTGGTCTAGCGGGAAGAGGAATTAGTGTAGAAGGATGCATCGCTGGAGAAGACCAAGGAGGAGTTGATCAAAGATGCTCCCAACTTCTACATGATGGGTTTTAACGATGCTGTTGCCCAAGTCACCTGCGTCTACCCTGAGCTGGACCTATACAAAATTGGTTTAGGCAAGGTTGTCGTGGATGGGCAACTAGTAGATGAGGAATAGCAATGTGGGTCCCTTTGCTATCACCTTCTTTTTGTAACCTTATGAACAATTTAAGAATGTTGCACATATATGAATGTTTCTTTGCCTTACTTCGACTAGTATAGTAATAATGCATGCCTCGAACAAATTCAATTATCATAACTTACCAACTAGCGACAAATGCCTTTGGTCGCCTCACGCTTAAGCAATGTGGTCATCACGATAAATCAACCAATGGTAAACTATGATTCAGGGTACCTGAGTTCAGAGTCTCTCTAAGCTAAAGGTCCTCTCACGTGAATCGTTATGAGTCTGTATGTTCCCAGTCTTGGAGTTTTACCAAAAGGAAACATGGCTTGAGCCATTACAATGGCGAGCTGCGATCAAGAGTACCTAGGCTCAGAGTCTCACTAAGCAAGAGGCACTCGTGCCCGAATCGTTAACAATCTTTGCACTTCCTAAAGGGAAGTTTCGTCATAGTCCGAGCCAATACAATGGTGTGCTGCAAACATGACTTGGGCCAATACAATGGCCAAGCTTTCAACGTGGCTCGAGCCAATACAATGGTCAAGCTTACAACGTGGCTCGAGCCAATACAATGGCTGAGCTTATAAATGTAGCTCGAGCCAATACAATGGCGATCTGCCTTTAGCGATTACAATGGCGATCTACGTTTAAGGGTACTTGAGCTCAAAGTCTTACTAAGCAGGAGGTACTCGCGCCTGAACCATCACCAACTTTCATACTCTCTAAAGGAAGGTTCCTTCATGCTCAGACAACATGCCGGTCAAGTCCCCTCCCTGGTGTTATCTAAGTATAATGCAAACATGTTTGATCAATAATTTTTTATTGGGCGACCTTATTAAAAAAACCCTGATAAGGGAAAAAGAGTGTCCCCTTAAACGTTCACACTGTACACAAATAGCATAATGCATTAACTAAAATAAAACTTAAGATTGACCCCATTCCATGTTCGGGGAATAGACCCGCCCTCCAAGGTCTCGAGCCTATAAGCTCCGTTCCCGAGTACCTCTATCACGCGGAATGGGCCAGTCCATCTAGGAGACAACTTATTCTCCAACTGGTAGAGGTGAGCTTTCCGAATTACCAGGTCGGCGGCCTGGAACTGCCGGGGTCTCAACTTGGACCTCTACGCATGCTCTACTCTTCTCTTCAAAAGCTTCAGCTTTTATGCGGGCTTGCTTTCGCACCTTGTCGAGTAGGTCTAAGTTCACCTTCCTTTCCTCGTTAGACCCTTCTACCATGAAATTCTGGAACCATGGTGAACTTTCCTGGATCTCGACAGGAATCATAGCATCCAACCAATACACTAGGCTGAAATGTGTCTCCTTGGAGGTGGATTGTGTGGTGGTGTGGTAAGCCCACACAATTCGAGGAACCTCCTCTGCCCAGGTCCCCTTAGCTTTTTCCAATCTCCTTTTTAGGCATCTAAGCAGGACTCTGTTTGCGGATTCGACCTGCCCATTAGTCTGAGGATGCTCCACTGAGGTGAACACCTGCTTGATGTCGAGTTCTAAGCATAGCTTGCCTAGTTGCTGACTTGCAAACTGGGTGTCATTGTTAGACACCAAACGCCTTGGGATTCCAAATTGACAAACAATGATTTTCCACACAAAGCGTTGAACCTTGTGGGATGTTATCTGTGCGATGGGCTCGACCTCTATCCACTTGGTGTAGTACTCAATGGCCACCACCAAATACTTCATCTGACGAACTGCTAAGGGATGTTGAGCATGGGAGTTTTTATTGATCAAGAGTGATCAAGAGATTTCAAGAATCCAAATCCAAGGTGTTTGATGAAAGGCTGGTGTTGCTGCTGCTGTGTGTGTGGGATCTGGGTAGATTAAAGTGTAATCCACTCTTTTGTTGAATCTAAAACTGATGTGAATTGAAATCTTTCTTAAAATAGATGTTTTTCCAACTAAGTGAAAAACAACTTGTTGTTTTGTCGAATCGACCGGTTGTTTCGCTCTTAGAGGTTTTTGAAAAGGTTGAAAGTTGTTTGACTTGGTTGACTTAACTGTCAAATCAAATCAATCGGTTGTTTCGTGTTTTCAACCGATTGTTTCTTTGAAAATCCTAACAAAATTCAGTTTTGATTGGTGAATCTGTCTTAAATGATTTCTAGCTGAATACGCTCCTTCATTAAATGTTTTTAAACAATCTTTAGAAGTATATATTGTTAGAAAAGATGGCTTTAAACTAGAGGGGGGTGAATTGTTTAAAGGGGTTTTTGCAAACTTTTAAAAGCTAGAATGAACTTATTTCAGAAACCAATTGATTCAGCAATTCAGTTAGCCAAAATAACAAGCAAAACTGTAATACAAGAAAAAACAATCGGTTGTTTCTTCGAAACAATCGGTTGTTTCTTCGAAACAATCGGTTGTTTCTTCGAAACAATCGGTTGTTTATACCAGCAAACAACAAACAAACTGAAATTAAAGAGTTAGGGATAGAGAGATTGTACACAGTTGTTTATACTGGTTCACTCCAAACTAGAGCTATATCCAGTCTTCTCAGAAACCCTGAGGATATCCACTAAGCAATCACAACTTGATCACTTACACCACAACCAAGAGAATGACCTTGAACACCTCAAGACACACACTCTACTTGGCCAACACTAAGATTGCTGATCTTGAACACCTCAAGAACACACATCCAATCTCAGCAACACACACAAACGAATTGTTCAGCAGTTTACAAAGATTACACTTGTTATAGATGAATATCTGAAATCAATACAAGCAGAATCCTATTCAGCACCTTGATCAATCTCTCAACTCTTAAGCAATCTCAGAACTCTTTAAAAAACTCTTCTTAGATTAAAACTTTGTTTGAAGATTCTTAAAAACATAAATTTTTTTTTTCAGAATATATCTAAGAATATAGTTTGTTATCAAATCTTAACAAACTCTTAATTGCATTTAAAACATGGTCAAAGCATTTAATGACTGGAGCGTATTCAGTTAAAGCATTTAAAGCTCAGTCAAAGAAAACAGTTTTTCTGTTATGGTTTCAAAACAAACAATCGATTGTTTCCTCGAATCAATCGGTTGTTTTGTTACTTAACAAAATTCACCATTCAAAAACAGTTTTCAAACTTTCTCAAAACACCTAAGTGTAAACAATCGGTTGTTTCGACAAAACAATCGGTTGTTTCAACTTAGTTTTAAAAACATTTTGCTTTGATAAAATTGAGATGCTAATTGCTTTGAGATTTAATCCAAGGGTTGATTACAACATTGAGCTACCCCAGAACAAAGCTTAAACCAGCACAGCAGCATCAAGCAAAGCAGGCGCTTCATCATCCTTCAAAGGATTTGGATTCTTCAAAACATTGAACACCATTTGGTTCAACAATCTCCCCCTATTTGATGAAGACAAATCCCTGATGCTTGTGTTGTTCTTGATTAAATCTGAAGCAATTCCTGCAATAGAACTTTGAGCAATACATTGAACTTCTGATATTCTGTTAGTATACAGATAAACAATTAAAGCTTAAAACATCTAATATCATAACCAAATAACTCAAACTGTTTTTAACAACTTGAAAAACAGAAACTTAAAACAAATTGGAAACACAACATACATCTCCCCCTATTTGTCTTCACAAATAGACAAAGATAAGAGATAAAAAAAAAACATTGTTCCCATTACATCAGAAATAAACCAGCAACAACAGAAGGAAAGAAATTATAAAACCAGAAAAGAGAACAGCCAAAAACAATCGATTGTTTTGATGACTAATCGGTTGTTTTTCTTTCAATCTTCTTCATCAACAAACTGAAGTTCAAAGATTTGATTCTGGACAGCTTCAATCTGTTCGTCCAGAGTCATAAACCTTGCATCCATGTTGTCAAACCTGGTGTCAATCCTCTGAAAGTTACTAACACATAGATCATGAAGGCTCCTTTGATTTTTCAGCAAAGGTATCTAGCCTATTCACCATGAGTCTTGCAAAAGGAGACATGGTTTGCATTCTTTCTCCTTGATGTTCAGCATCAGCACTAGGACCTGCATTTTGAAAATCTTCAGTTGGATCTTCATGTTGAACATCCATGTCAGCAGGTTCATCTTGTTCAAGATGAGCAGCACCACTAGAAGATGCACCATGATCACCATCCTTACTTATCCACTTTCCACCTATTTTTGTAAAGCCCATCTTGCTGAGTGATCCATTGTTCAACTCTTGAGTTGACTTGACCAGCTTAGAAGTTTCATCTTCAAGATTAACTTCAAAATAGTGTAGAAACTTAGATATTAAAACAACATAGGGATAGTGGTAATCGCCTAACCTCATGGCTTTATGCATATGTTCTTTGATTATGTGAATCCAATTGATCTTCACTTTCTTGGTGATGCAGAAGATGTAAACCAGATCTTCTTCAGTCAACACAGAGTGGTTACTCCCCCTTGGAGTTAGAATCCAAGTTACAATGAGAGTAAGCAACCTCTCATCAAGCTTCAAACCTCCAACCGAGCATGTGCTAACTTGAGATTGATTGTTCTTCAAGCAACTTTTGTAGAACTGGATTTTGTTGAAATCTTCCACCACACCAAGGTTTCCTTTATTGATTCTTAATCCAGAGAACTTAAGCCCAGTAACAGCTGCCCAAACCTCATGGGTTATCTCCATCTCCACGCCTTTCACATGAGAGACTAAGTTGTTTCCCTCAAACTTCAAGTTGGTGTAGAAAACTCTCACCAAATCTAGATATATGTTCCCTTTGAGCTCCAGAAACTTTCTGAGTGATTGATCCTTAAGAAGCCTCCTCACATTGTCAAGCTTTTGACTTTTCAGCCAGTCAAAGCACACAACCTTGGGGTTGTTTATCTTCTTGACACTTGTTTCATATCTATACTTAATGAGATTGGTGTCACCAGAAAACCAGCTTTCGAGCCTTCCTCCAGACCTTACAACTCTGGTTTTGACTCTTTTAGAGGTGGGAGGGATTGATTCCATGACAGCAGAGACGAAAACTCACTTCACAGAAATTTTGCAAGAGATGGTGCAAGAGATGTTGCAAGAGATGTTGCAATTGGTTGTTCTTGATGAAAGAAATATGCACCTGATTTTATAGTAGAAAGAGAATCAATTTGAATTTAATTTCATTCAATGGATACCTGATTTTCCAGAGAGAGGACTTGACTCTGTTCTGCACTGAAAATGTCAGAAAAAACTGAAAATCACATGGTCTTCACATGTGATCTTTGACTAGTCATTAAAACTCTTGAGTTTCCAAGATTTTGGAATATATTCCTTTATGACTGTTGTAAATCCTTTCTGAACGTGATCAGCTTTCAACACAGATCCTTTTCCAAGATTCTCCCTTTGAAAAATATCTACAACGGCTAGAAAATTCAAAAAGCAGTTAAATCAATTTCTACACAGTGCTGTCAGACTCAAAACAATCGGTTGTTTCGAAGAAACAATCGGTTGTTTTTCTACAACAGTTAAAAAGTTGATTTTGTAATTTTTATTTTAACCATAAACAGAAATAGATTAAAGTACATGACATTGATTAAAAGACAATTAATCATAGGAAAGAACTTTGAAACAGAAATTGAGAACAAATAAAAGGAAGGTCTTATCCTTGTGTTGTTTCTTCAATGAGCCAATTGCTTGTTGATCAAGAAAACTTCTTTTCACTGTTTTGACCTTTTGCATAGCATTGATTCAGCTTCAATGACTGCCTTTTTCTTCAAGAGCTTGATCAGAAGGCTCAATTCTTCCTTTTCTCTTCACTTTTCCTCACTTGAACTGCAAGAATCATCATCATCATCCTCAGCAACTAAGCATATGTTGGCTTTTTTATCTTCACTTGATGAAGAACTTGATGATGACACCTCATTTTCATCCCAAGCTATGTAGGCTCTTTTTGTCTTGCCTTTCTTCTCCTTGTAGCTTGTCTTTTTCTCTTTGCTCTTGTTGGGACAATCTGCCTTTATGTGACCTTGATCACCACAACCAAAACAAGTATAGTTATTTGAATTAAATTCATTGGGTTTCTTGTTTCCATACCTATCCTTGTTGTTGTCTTTGTTGCGGTTTCTTTTTAGGAATTTGCAGAATTTTCTTGACAGCAAACTAAGATTTTCCTCATCACTATCATCACTTGAATCTTGCTTTCCCTTATGTTTGGATGCTTTCAAGGCTATGCTCCTTGTGTGCTTATCTTCACTCTCTTGAACATTGAGTCTATTCATCTCTAGCTCATGTTCCCTAAGCTTTCCAAACAAAGAAGCAACACTTAATGATGTTAGATCTTTAGATTCGGAAATAGCGGTTACCTTTGGTTGCCATGCTCTATCAAAACATTTCAAGATCTTGATGTTCAGCTCTTCTTTGTCAAACGTCTTGTCTAGGCTCTTAAGGTGGTTGATGATGTGTGTAAACCTTTTCTGCACTTCAGCTATGGTTTCACCTTTAAGCATTCTAAACATCTCATACTCTTGGATGAGAGCATGCTTTCTAGCTCTTTTGACCTCATTTGTTCCTTCATGAGTGACTTCCAAAGTATCCCACATTTCTTTTGATGATTTGCATTGTGAGACCCTGAAAAACTCATCAGAATTTAAAGCAGAGGTTATAATATTTTTGGCAATGCAATCGAATTTGGCCTTTCCAGAAAAGATGGCTTTAAACTAGAGGGGGGGTGAATTGTTTAAAGGGGTTTTCGCAAACTTTTCAAAGCTTGAATGAACTTATTTCAGAAACCAATTGATTCAGCAATTCAGTTAGCCAAAACAGCAAGCAAAACAGTAATACTAGAAAAAACAATTGGTTGTTTCTTCGAAACAATCGGTTGTTTATACCAGCAAACAACAAACAAACTGAAATTAAAGAGTTAGGGATAGAGAGATTGTACACAGTTGTTTATATTGGTTCACTCCAAACTAGAGCTACATTCAGTCTTCTCAGAAACCCTGAGGATATCCACTAAGCAATCACCACTTGATCACTTACACGACAACCAAGAGAATGACCTTGAACACCTCAAGACACACACTCTACTTGGCCAACACTAAGATTGCTGATTTTGAACACCTCAAGAACACACAGCCAATCTCAGCAACACACACAAACGAATTATTCAGTAGTTTACAAAGATTACACTTGTTACAGATGAATATCTGCAATCAGTACAAGCAGAATCCTATTCAGCACCTTGATCAATCTCTCAACTCTTAAGCAATCTCAGAACTCTTTGAAAAACTATTCTTAGATTAAAACTTTGTTTCAAGATTCTTAAAAACATAAAAACAGTTTTTCAGAATATATCTAAGAATATAGTTTGTTATCAAATCTTAACAAACTCTTAATTGCATTTAAAACATGGTCAAAGCATTTAATGATTGGAGCGTATTTAGTTAAAGCATTTAAAGCTCAGTCAAAGAAAACAGTTTTTCTGTTATGGTTTCAAAACAAACAATCGATTGTTTCCTCGAATCAATCGGTTGTTTTGTTACTTAACAAAATTCACCATTCAAAAACAGTTTTCAAACTTTCTCAAAACACCTAAGTGTAAACAATCGGTTGTTTCGACAAAACAATCGGTTGTTTCAACTTAGTTTAAAAAACATTTTGCTTTGATAAAATTGAGATGCTAATTGCTTTGAGATTTAATCCAAGGGTTGATTACAACATTGAGCTACCCCAGAACAAAGCTTAAACCAGCGCAGCAGCATCAAGCAAAGCAGCATCATCCTTCAAAGGATTTGGATTCTTCAAAACATTGAACACCACTTGGTTCAACATATATAGTTTTTTATATGTTTCTGAAGTGTAAGAAACAGTTTTGAGAAATTCAGTTTGACAAATTTGATCTCAAGTTTTCAAGATTCACATCAAGCTTTTGATTTTCAGGTGAAGAGTGGAATATGATTGCAATTGTATTCTTTTCAATTGTACTTTGATAAGGTGTAATCCTTTTCTCTATCTTCTGTATTTCTGTTGTTGTATTGCAGAGAGTGTTGTGTGTTCTTGAGGTGTTCAAGATCAACAGTCTTTGTGTGGTTTGTCAAAGGTAGTGTGTTTCTTGAGGGGTTCAAGGTCACTACTTTGGTGTGTGGTGTTTGTAATCTGGTTTTGATTGCTTAGTGGATTACCTAGTGGTTTCTGGGAACTGGATGTAGCTGTTGTTGTAAGAGTGAACCAGTATAAACTGCTTGTGTGCATTTCTCTTTCTCTGATATCTTTTAAATTCTGTTTTTAAGTTGTTTATAATTCTACTGGTATAAACAACCAATTGAATCGAAGAAATAACCGATTGTTTTTTTGTGTTTCAATTTAAAATAGATTGTGTTCTTGGCTAACTTGGTTCCTCTTCTGGATTTCTTCACTGAGTTTCATTAAACTTTCAAAAGTTTTCAAAAATCTCTAATAAACAATTCACCCCCCTCTTGTTTAAGGTCATATATTCTAACAGTTTTGATGTTTCAAATCCAAGATGAAGCTTGAAGTTGTGCTACTTTTGGTTTGAGTTTAGATTAGAATATTTAGAATCTTTGTAAAGATCAGTTCTTAAACCTTGCACAAAGCTTGACCAATCTGCTTTATAGAAACAAAGTGTTTTTCCAAGCAAAGGGAAAAAAACTGGTTGAATTATCGATATAATCGGTTGTTTGTCACTTAGATGGCTTAAAGATTTTGAAATTGTTTTTGACTTCGTTATGTAACTGCCTAACCAATTCAACCGGTTAAATTGTGGTTTCAACCGATTAATTGTGTGTTTTCATAACAGTGTTTTGAAAACTTGTTTTAACTATTTTGAATGTGATCAAAACTGTTTTAGCTCATTAATGTTGCCTTGAATGACTAGTTTTCAAGTGCTATAAATATAGCCTTTCTTTCAAAACAAAATAACAAGTTTTACAGAGTTTGAAATAGAGATTGAGATTTGTTTGTGAAAGAAGTTTCAAAAATTTGCAAGATTGTTGTTAAAGCTTTGCACTGGTAAAAGATCTAATCATAGGGCTTCCTGTTTTGTATAATCTCAGGTGTTTTCTATCCCTTTCAAGGTTCTTGTAATTTTACTTTCATTAACTGTAAGTGTGTGTGAAATCCTACAAAGTTACACGGTGTTCTGACTCGAGGTGTGTGGTGTTCCAAAGAGGGCGAGTGGGTCTTGTGGTTTTCAAGGTCACCTTTTTGTGGTGTGTTGGTGTAATCTGTTTTTGATTACTAGTGGAACTCAGAGGTTGTTCTGAGAACTGGATGTAGCTCAAGGTTGAGTGAACCAATATAAAACTGTTGTAAATCTCTCTATCTCTAACTCCTTATAACTATTTGTGTTAATTTTGTTTCTGCTGCTAGTATAAACAATCGATTAAAACGCAATTTCACTCGGTTAAAATTCTGTAAACAGTTTTTGTATCATTGGTTGATTGTTTTCCTTAATTGCTTATCTGTGATATTTTTAAAAAGGTTCATTCTTAATCAATCTTTGGGAAAATCTATGATAAACAATTCACCCCCTTTCTTGTTTTAGCCTTCAATTCTTACAATTGGCATCAAAAGCTAGGTTCTTGAAAAATATTCAAGTTTCTTTTTTTTTTTCTGAAAAATCTTTTACATGGCTAACAAGTTGCCTTTTGGGGAAGATGCTTCCATAAAGAGACCACCACTGTTTTTTGGTTCAATTACCAGCTTTGGAAGGTGAGAATGAAAATCTTTATGCATTCAATTGATAAGGGTATATGGGAAACAATTGAAAATGGTCCCTTTATACCTTAAGTCAAAAGAGATCAGGTTTTAATTGATAAACCTTCATCTGATTGGACTGAGGCTCAAAGTAAAAATAGCCAAATTTGACTGGATTGTGATGAATTTTTCAAGGTATCACAGTGTAGCTCAACAAAGGAAATGTGGGACATCCTTGAAGTCACAGATGAAGGGACAAACGATGCCAAGCGAGCCAAAAAGCATGCTTTTATTCAAGAGTATGAACTCTTTAGAATGCAGATGGGAGAAATCATTTGTGATGTGCAGAAAAGGTTCTCTCACATAGTGAATCACTTTATGAGTCTTGGTAAGACTTTTGACAAGGAGGAGTTGAACATCAAGATATTGAAATGTCTTCATAGAACGTAGCAGCCAAAGGTCACTGCCATCTCAGAATCGAAAGATTTAACATCAATGACTGTTGCATCATTGTTTGGTAAGCTTAGGGAGCACGAGCTCAAAATGAATAGGCTTGTTGTCCAAGAAAAAGAGGACAAACACACAAGGGGATAGCACTCAAAGCTTGCAATCACAAACAACAACAAAACTCAAGTGGAAGTGATGAAGACACCATGAGTTTGTTGTCAAGAAAATTTAGCAAGTTCTTGAAGAAAGAAAATCAAGTTTCAACGAGGTATGGTTCAAAGAAACCTAGTGATTTTAATATTAACTAGTACACTTGCTATGGTTGTGGTGAACAGGGTCATATCAAGGCATAATGCCCCAACAATGAAATCAAAGAAAGTGCAAATTTCAAAAATGAGAAAAGGGGAAAACCTAAAGAGGCATATGTGGCATGAGATGACAATGAAGTTTCATCCTCAAGCTCTTCTAATGATGAAGAAGAAAATTTGTGCCTTAGAGCATCTGTGTCCAGCAGCATGAGTTCATCATCTTCAATCAAAGGTAACAACTATTATCAAATGCTTAAAGTTTTCAATGAAATTCATGAAGAGGCTAACCGATTGGCACTTTCTCACAACCGGTTGAAAGACTTAAATAACTGGCTAGAAAACAGAATCAAATATCTGGAAGAAGAGTTGGGAAAAGCAAAAGAAGATTTTGAAAACCTTGATTTAATTTACAAAAACTCATCTTCCAGTTGTGAGTCAAAAGTTTGTGAAAAATGTGAAAATCTTGAAAGAAATATTCACTATCTTTTGAAAACCTTAAACAAACTTACAACTGGAAAATCTAACTTTGAAGATGCTATTGCATCTCAAAATTGTGTTTTTGGAAAAGCTGGTTTAGGTTTTTTTCCTCAAAGCAAAGGAAATGGGATTTCAAAACCTTTTTCAACTGTACCAGAAAAACAATCGGTTAAAAGGTTGATTCAACCGGTTGTTACATGCTTCTATTGCATGAAGAAAGGTCATTCAGTTAGGTACTGCAGGTTTCGTAAATTTGTTGTGCCTAAAGGGGTCATTAAATGGATTCTCATATGTTTTGATGGTTCCAAAGACAAGTTTAACACAAAGGGTCCCAAGTTTTTTAAGGGATCAAACCTTGTGATTTAACAAGTTTTGTTTTGCAGAGTTTTTACTCTACTTGAAGGGTCAGAAAGAACAGGATCTCAACAAGATTTGTGTACAAGTCAAAGCCTTATCCTGATTCTATGATCTGCTTCCATTTGTGTAACTGTAATCTGAGGATAATTTTCTTGTTCTTCTTTTTGTTGAAACATTGACTCTTAAATCCAATTCAATGATTGTTCTCTATGCCTGGATTATAATTACCTTGTATTTCATTTGTTCCTTATACAATTTGTGTGCATTATAAACCTTGATATTTGAATATAGCATGGTTGTTTGAAAATCTGTTTTTCTCAAAACTTTTCATCAGTGCAGAATTTCAACCGATTGTTTTTCGAAACAACCGATTGTTTTCTCTCTGTCAGCACTGGGCAAATCTGTTTTTAATTTCTAAGTTCTGATTTGTAATTATGTTCAAACCCAGTGATATTTATGGTCAATATTGTACTAATTACATGTTTGAATACAATTTTCTTCTGCTATAACCGCTCTTAATAAATCTGATTCTTCTTATCTTGGAAATTAAAGTTGCTTTTAAAGTTTGGTCAAATCAACATGTGAGTATTTGTACTTTTTGTTTGACTGACAAAAACAGCTTTATGGTTCAGATTTGATTCATTTTTCTGTTTTGAAAACAACCCACTTTGACCAAGACTTATGGCTATATAAGGATTGCTATTAGCTGTTGTATTACACACAAACAACCTGTTGTTCTTCTTTTTCTTCTGCTCTAAAGATTTCTCTGCAGTGTGCAAAAGTTCCTCTCTGAATTAAGCTATGGCTGGAACTCCTCCATCTGCTAAAAGAATGAAAACCAGGGTTGTTAGGAGTGGTGAAAAGCTTGAACGGTGGTTTTCTAGAGAATCAGAATTGATTGACAAATACCTACATGAAACTAGTAGGAAAAGTGTCAATACACCCAAGCTTGTCTACTTTACATGTATGAAATAGAAAAATCCGAATATTGTGAGGAGCCTACTCAAGGAACAAAGGCTGAAACGTTTCCTTGAACTCACTAGAAACATATATCCAGATTTGGTGAAGGTATTTTATACTAACCTTCAATTCAAAGGTGACTCACTTGTTTCTCATGTGAAAGGTGTAGAAATGGTCATCACAAATGATGTACGGACTGATGTGGCTGGACTGAAATTCTCTGGGTTGAGGATCAACAGAGGAAACCTAAGAATTGTTGAAGAGTTCAAATCAATGCAGTTCTACAAAGGTTGTCTCAAGAATCCCCTCTTCAAAGTGAGGAATTTTTCAGTTGGAAGGTTAAAGCTTGATGAAAGGCTCATAGCCTTCATAGTGTCATGGATCATCACACCTAGGGGGAGCTATCACTCCATTCCCTATGAGGAAGATCTACTGCTGATCTATTGCATCCTGAATAAAGTGAAGATCAATTGGATCCACACCATCAAGGAGCATATGCAAAAATCCATGAGGTTATGCAATTTCCACTATCCCTATGCAATTATAATCTCTAAATTTCTTCACTATTTTGAAGTGGATATAGAAGGGGAGCTAGTTGAAATTATCAAGCCCTCAAGTGAGATTAACAATGGATCCCTAAGCAAAATGGGGTTTACTAAAATTGGTGGGAGATGGGTGAGCAAGGATGGTGATCAAGCAGGCCCAAGTGGAACCAATGATGAGGATGAACCTGAAGATGCAGCAACTCAAGCTGAACCTACTGCTGAGACTCAGAAGGCTGGTCCTAATGATGCTTACATGGGAGAAAGGATGACCACAATGTCTGCTTTTGAAAGATTGATGGTCAACCGCATGGACTCATTTGCTGAGAATCAAAGGAATCTGTACCGCCCTGGTAGTCGGGAGTGATGACGTGGCATCCAGCTACAGTATGGGCGTGTTGACAAGGCGCCAGGTTGGCAGAAGGGAAGGAAGTCGGGGGGCTTGCGTAGTCGCCAGTTGTCAAGTTGGCGTGTTCCGATCTCCAGCTTACCAGAGTCGGCGATCACCAGGTTGAAGATGAAGTCGCCAGATGTAGATTCAGGCGACCTAGTTATTGGAGATCGCCAGAGCAAGCACATCGCCGAAGATGAAGGAGAAGCAGATTATGAAGGCGGCCGGCGAGACCACAGGGAAGGTGTATGAAGGCCTCTAACTCGCCAGTACCAGTAGAGATCGCACTCCCAAGTTAGCTATGCACTGGGCAGTACCATGCATAAGTAACTTAGCCAAAATGAGAGTAGAAGCAGCGCCAAGTCAAGGAGCCTCCAGATGATGACACGTGTACAGTCGGATGCGAGCCACGTGTCCAAGTCTGTAACTTCCAGGAGAGAGAAAGCCACCAGGTATATAAGAGTTCTCAACAAACTTTCTGAGGTACGCACGTTCAGTTTATACACTTTACGCTTGCGAGTGATAGAGCTGACTGTGAGAGAGGATTTGCACGGTTCTTGTTCTCTTAGTATTTGGTGATACCGTCACTGACTTGAGCGTTGGAGTGCGATCGGCCGCAGCGGCGCCGTACTGTTTCTTTGCAGGTTCTTGAGGTAGATCCCGAAGAGGAACGGAGGTTCGAAGCGGTGCGCACGTCGATCCTTTGACGAGGCAGTTTCCAGCGTTCCGGTCAACAGGCAGGATCAGAATCTGCATGATTTGTGTGAGTCAAGGTTCAATCACATGGATTCATGTTTTTCAACCCTGGATGAACACATTGAAGAGGTTCAGAATCAGATTATGGAACTACAATTTGAAAGGGAGAACAGTCATTCCTTCAAAATTTTCTGGTTTAAATTTCTGAACAATTTTATTTTTTTCTTTTATGCCGTTTTAATCCTTTCTTTTGTCTATTTAATAAGACAAATAGGGGGAGAAGTTTTGGGTTCTGTAATGTTCTTATTACTGCGTTGAACATTGCTGCTATAATTGTTTAACTAGATTAATTTTGAACTTCTTAAACTGTTGAAACTCTGATACAAAATTTCAACTGGTTATTCCTACAAAATAATCGATTGTTTATCTGAACAATTTTATTTTTTTCTTTTATGCCGTTTTAATCCTTTCTTTTGTCTATTTGATAAGACAAATAGGGGGGGAAGTCTTGGGTTATGTAATGTTCTTATTACTGCTTTGAACATTGCTGCTATAATTTTTTAACTAGATTAATTTTGAACTTCTTAAACTATTGAAACTCTGATACAAAATTTCAACTGGTTATTCCCACAAAATAACCGATTGTTTATCTGTGTTTGCACCTATGTATGTTAACTGGTTTCTCATCTGATTTGGCTTATGTTCCTCTCTTGAAATCACTTAGTGGGAACTGGTTTCTGGTGCTTATTTGATTAGAATAGATTACCCCGTGTTTTTATGTTTGCTCATGAATGCAGGTTATACAAATTCTAAACAAGAACATTCCAGAAAGCATCCCAAGGATTTGTCTCCATCAAATAGGGGGAAATAGTTGAGCATGTGAGCTTTGATGTTTCAAATCCAAGATGAAGCTTGAAGTTGTGCTACTTTTGGTTTGGGTTTAGATTAAAGTATTTAGAATCTTTGTAAAGATCAGTTCTTAAGCCTTGCACAAAGCTTGACCAATCTGCTTTAAAGAAACAAAGTGTTTTTCCAAGCAAAGGGAAAACAAGCGGTTGAATTATCGATATAATTGGTTGTTTATCACTTAGCTGGCTTAAAGGTTTTAAAACTGTTTTTGACTTGGTTATGTAACTGCCTAACCAATTCAACCAGTGAAATCGTGGTTTCAACCGGTTAATTGTGTGTTTTCATAACAGTGTTTTGAAAACCTGTTTTAACTGTTTTGAATGTGATCAAAATTGTTTTAGCTCATTAATGCTGCCTTGAACGACTAGTTTTCAAGTGCTATAAATATAGCATTTCTTTCACAACAAAATAACAAGTTTTACAGAGTTTGAAATAGAGATTGAGATTTGTTTGTGAAAGAAGTTTCAAAAGATTTGCAAGATTGCTATTAAAGCTTTGCACTGGTACAAGATTTGATCATAGGGCTTCCTGTTTTGTATAATCTCAAGTGTTTTTTATCCCTTTCAAGGTTCTTGTAATTGTACTTTCATTAACTGTAAACGTGTGTGAAGTCCTGCAAAGTCAGAGGGTGTTCTGACTTGAGGTGTGTGGTGTTGCAAAGAGGGTGAGTGGGTCTTGTGGTTTTCAAGGTCACCTCTTTGTGGTGTGTTGGTGTAATCTGGATTTGATTACTAGTGGAACTCAGAGGTTGTTCTGAGAATTGGATGTAGCTCAAGGTTGAGTGAACCAGTATAAAACTCTTGTGTAAATATCTCTATCTCTAACTCCTTATAACTGTTTGTGTTAATTTTGTTTCTGCTGTTGGTATAAACAATCGATTAAAATGCAACTTCACTCGGTTAAAATTCTGTAAACAGTTTTTGTATCATTTGTCGATTGCTTTCCTTAATTGATTATCTGTGATAGTTTGATAAATGTTCATTCTTAATCAATCTTTAAGAAAATCTTTGATAAACAATTCCCCCCCCCCCCCCCGTCTTGTTTTAGCCATCAATTCTTTCAAGGGAAACGGGCCTAGAATATCAATTCCCCATGTGTGGAAAGGCCATGGGTTGTGGATCGATCGCAACCCTCCCAATCGACGTGCTGTTGCCATTGTTTGCACCACTGCTTGTATTTTGTGAAGTCCTTTCTTGTGGTCGGCCAGTAGTACCCTGCTCGAACCGCTTTCAATGAGAGAGCTCGTCCCCCGATATGACTCCCACAGATACCTTCATGGAGCTCAGTCATGATACATGTGCACTGTTCACCGCTCACACAGGAGAAGATAGGGTAAGCGTAGCCATGCCTAAACAATTTTCCATCCACCAGGGTATATCTGCCTGCATTCTTCTTAACGATTTTGGCCTCCGTTAGCTCCTGTGGGAGTAGGCCATCAGCTAGGTATCGCGTATAAGGTGTCATCCAAGTTTCACTCACGTCGACCAAGCAAATGTCTGACGACTCTCTTGCTGAATAGTCATATACACTTACCTTGGGCACCCTAAGGAATTCTTAAGTCAACGATCGGTGCCCTCTTCTCCCGCCCTTCAAGGCACTCACTTGTTGGACCTCCTCCGCAACCTGTGGAGGTCCTGACCACCTTTATGGTTTCCTGGATGACTGGCCTCTATAGGGTCCCCTTGCCTGAGCTGGCAAGCTTGGCCAGTAAGTCGGCTCGGGCATTGTGCTCCCTAGGAACGTGCACCAACTCGAACATAGCGAAGGTCTCCTTTAAGAACATGACATAGTCACTCTTTACCAGCAGACTTCGAGCGCCCATCTCTTTGGCTAGAAACATTCCTGCCACCAATGCTTCGTACTCAACTTGGTTGTTGTTGGCTTTGAAAGCGAATCTCAGGGCCTGTTCGATTAGTAATCCGTTTGGTCCCTCCAGGATGATACCAACTCCAATGCCCTGCTGGTTAGACGACCCATCCACGAAGAGGACCCATTGGAAGTCTCTACTGTCTAGCTGGGTGGCTACCGAGGACAACTCTACTACGAAATCAGCGTAGACTTGACCCTTGTTAGGTCCTCTAGGCTCATAGTGTTTATCAAACTCGGACAGCTCGACCTCCCAGCGCACCATCCAACCCGCCATATCAGGTTTCTGCAAAACCTTGTGGATGGGAAGGTCAGCCATCACGATCACTGTGAAGCTCTGGAAATAGTGGCGGAGCCTCCAAGCTACAAATACCACTGCTAAGGTCGCCTTCTCAATGGCCTGGTAGCGCACCTCAGGCCCCTGCAACACTTTGCTAACAAAATACACGGGCCTCTGGACGTGATCTTGCACCTGTACTATGACCAAGCTGATCGCTCGATCTGTGACAACGAAGTACAGACAAAGGGGATTACCTGGCAGCGGTTTGCATAGAACAGGCGGGCTGGCGAAGTATTCCTTCAGCTTGAGGAACGCTTCTTCGCATTCGCTGGTCCACACAAAATGATTGCTCTTCCTCAAGCATTGAAAATAAGGATGCCTCTGGTCTCCTCCAACTAACAAAAACCGGGACAGGGCGCCAATTCATCCTGTCAACTGCTGCACCTCCTTCACCGAGGTCGGGCTCCTCATTGCAATGATCATCACACACTTCTCGAGGTTTGCTTCTATTGTAATGAATAGCTTCTCTAAATCAACAATGTGTTGGTCCTTCTCCTTGGAGGTGACAACCATGTTATCCACATACGCCTACACATTTCGCCCAATCATGGGGGCGATAATCCTATCCATCAACCTCTGGTAGGTTGCGCCAACATTCTTGAGCCCAAAGGGCATCACCTTATAACAGTAACTGGAGAGCTCTGCCATGAAAGCAATCTTGCTCTCATCCCGAGAGTGCATATGGATTTGGTTATACCCCGAGAAGGCATCCAAAACGCTAAGAAGTCGGCAACCCGACGCGCTGTTCACCAAGGCGTCGATACTGGGCAGCGGATATGAATCCTTGGAACGAGCCTTGTTCACATTCGTGAAATCGACGCACATTCTCCACCTTCCATTGGCCTTCTTTACTAATACTATGTTTGCTAGCCACTCAGGGTATTGGATTTCCCTTATGTGACTAGCGTTCAGCAACTTCTAAGTTTCTTGCTTGATGACCAGACGTCTCTCTTCGTTGAATTTCCTTCGCCTTTTGTATGACAGGCCTGACCTTCGGGTTCATTGTGAGTCAATGACACAAAAAGTCAGGGTCGATGTCGGGCATGTTTGAGGCAGACCACGCAAAGGCGTTCTGAAGCCGGGCTATGACTTCGGTGATCTGGTTCTGCATCTCTTAGCTCAGGGACTTGCCAAGCTTAAACATCCTCCCCTATCTCTCTTTCTTCAACCTCACCGGCGGGCTCGGGTTGCTTATCCATGGCGGCCTCCACACGATCGGCTTCTTCCACCACTTGAGGCTGGGCGGCGACCACACATACTCCTCTTTTAGCTTTTCGATTATTCTCATAGCATTTCTTCGCCGCCTTCTGGTCGGACTTGATAGTAATTACCCCTCCACTGAGCGAGGGCAACTTCATTTTCATATGCCTCGTTGAGGCCACTGCTCCTAACCTGTTCAGGGTCGGCTTGCCCAGGAGAATGTTGTAAGTTGATGGAGCCTTAACGACGAGGTACCTGATATTGATGTTACGAGATGAGGTGCCATCTATGAAAGTCGTTCTTAACTAAACATGCCCCCTCACCTCTACCGGGTCTCCTGCGAAACCATACAGGCAATCGTCGTATGGTTTCAACTGTCGAGTGACAACTGTAACTTGTTGAAGGTTGACCAGAACATTACATCGGTCGAGCTCCCTTGGTCGATGAGGACTCGATGTACCCTTCTCCCTACTGTGACTACCAATATCACCACAAGGTCTGATGGAGGAGGGCCAAGCTCAGCACACCATGGAAGACAAGATCCAAGCCTAGACCGTTTAGAGCCATGTGGGGAGCGTCTAGACTCAAGTATGGAGCGTCTAGCACAAGATGAGGGGCGGCTACAAAAGGAGCGTCTAGGAGGAAGCCTAGACCATCTAGGACCTATCACTAGGTCCATGGCCAAGCATCTCCACGCACAATTGGGTCAAGCAACGGATGGGAGGGAGAAGAACTTGTACATGCTACATGGAGGCCCATTAGGGGTGGCTTAGTAGTTAGTGTAGTGTTAGAAAGCATAAACTTGTCTCTTTTGTTTTTAACCTAGCTAGCTCACGTTTTCTAGAATATTCTCACTAGGAACGGCCATGTGCTCCATGTGCCATGTGCCTTCACATTTCCATTTGATTTTGCTTGCATTTCATCTTCACTTAGCTTAGCATTTACGGCCTCCTTAGCCTATAAAAGGAGAAGCCCATCACTTGTATTTTCAAGATTAATGAGAGTAATGTTATGCTGCCCATATTGTGCCATACATTGCCTTTGCCTAGTTTCTAGGTCCTAATCTTCTCTTCACCATCTACCAAGAGGGCTGGCCGAACCTCCCTTTTTCCATACACTTCATGCACCTTCAAGATCACCATAACTCCTAGGAGGATCTTGCCCACTTTCACCATAGCTTCCGCACCATATTCACATACATCCAAGAAGAGCTCCATGAGAATGCCATCAAGGTCATTATCATGTAGGACCACATCCTACAAACCAGCCTTGGTGAAATAGAGATCGGGCTCGGCCGACTGGTCAGGTTCCCTTGCTTCTATTGCCATCACTTCTCTAGCATACTTCTTTCGTTGGGAGGCTGTACATCCCCCCCTGAAAATGCCCCAGAGATCATGTTGACTTCATCATGGACTGCCACCTCGTGCCCCTGATCCTCTGTTGGAGTCACCTCCTTCGAGTCTTCCTATCCTTCCTCCAGATACTTCTTCAGGAAGTCGTCCCTCACCAACTCAACCAATTGGTATCCAAGGGCTATACAATTCTCCACGTTATGCCCAAAAGCCTTGTGGAACTCACACCAGGTGCCCTTGCAGGGCCCCAAATTCCTGTTAGACTTTGGGGGGAACTTCAACTTGTCAGCCACGCCCGGGATAGCGATCAATTCCTTGTAATTCATCTTGAACTTATGTCAATAGGGCAGATCTCCCTTTGTTCTTGACCTAGTCTGATGCCTTTTTCGTTTCATAGGGTGCATGTCGGGTTAGCGATCTCTTCTCCGTTGCAGCTTTGTGTACTCTCATGGTTTGAGCACAACTGCCCTATCGAGGCTTACTCGGCCCAATGCTCCCATGTTTTACCGTTACCTCTTCCTCAACGTCGATGAGGGCAACACCTCGTCGCCGGATCTCGTTAAACGTCTTCGCCTGATTTTTATCAAAGAATCGTTGAACGATCCTGACAGAATTCCCTGCCCAAAGGTGTGCACCATCAGAGCCTCGTCCTTAGTGTGGAGCTTTACCACCAACGCCGCAAACCGGTTCAGGAAGTCCTTCAAGGGCTCTCCCTGATACTGTTTCACCTTGAAGAGGTCGAAAGAGACGGGGGGTGGAGCTCGATTGACTATGAATTGTTCCCTGAACAATGTAGAGAACTGATCGAACGAGGTTATGTGTCCATCCGGGAGACCAATGAACCAATCCAATGTTGTGCCTACGAACGTCCCCATGAACAGTTTACAATGCATGGTGTCTGTTCCTCCTGAGATCATCATCTGAGTATGGAAACTCGTGATGTGGGCCTCCGGGTCTTCGGTACCTGTGAAAGTAATTTTGGGTTTTATGAAATTTGTTGGTATCACGAAATTCATAATAGCCTGGGAGAACGGCATGGGGCGAACCCTAACTAGAATAGACGGGCTCCGCTCCCCAGTTCCTCATTGGCCCTGACTCTTCGTTGTTGGTCCGCGACGCATCCAGCTCAACCCTAAATTGGTCTTGCCTAAGTGCTTGCTCGGCTCAAACCTCAGCCAAAATCCTCTCCTGATCAGCCTTGGACGCTGCCACTCTCTCCTGGAGAGTGTGGACTGTCTCCATGAGCTGCTGCAGGGTGAAGGTTTCACCTCCTTCCTGTCCAAATGGACCTTGTTGAGTATTCCTCATATCGCCTAGTAGCTTGATTACAACTGTGGATGGGACCTGGCTTTATCGGGTCCCATGGTGGGCGCCAAATGTTCTTTCCGGTTGACTTGGTCGCCGGTTGACTCTGGGAACAAGCTGTGGGTCTGTCTGCCTCTGCTAGAATTTGCTCTTTCCTTCGAATGTTGGAACGCGGCTCCATTTGAAACAGAGGGGGCCCTACTTGTTGATTGCACTCCGACGATCAAGTCAGAACAGGGCTTATAGAAACAATAAGAAGTAAGTAAGTAGCTTCAATCTTGGAAATAGTGTACCTTTACAAGCGATCTCAAGTCCCTTTTATAGACTACTTTTAGGTTACCTCTTGTAATAACCTTCTCTCACGAAAACCTTATCTCAAGTGAAAGCGTGTTTGATGGGAGGAGTCTGTTACAATGCGCACAATCTTAGTACGGCAACTGCACAAAATCTTCTCTACTTGGATTGCATAAATCTTAACAAAATGACCGCCAGGGTACCAACTCATGTACCAGCATCAGGGGTCCAATTTGTCCATTGTAGGTGTACAAGCCTTTACGTATCATGCATGAAGCTTATTCCTCAAAACCCTAGCGCTCTTGGGCTTAGACGTTATAAAGAATGTTTTACTTGTGCTAGACCCAAATTTACTAAACACACCATTAGGCTCATTCACACTCTTTCGTTGACCAGGCCTTATACGCGTTAAGTATATGGATGAACCTCAACACAGACATACCTGGAGCCCACTCACATGGCCCATCAACTCGACCAGACTACCGAGTTGACCTGCTTGACACAGGAGTCGATGTCCAATCACCAAGCGCTGATCAGTGCAATAAATTAGTTAAAGTTATAAGAGATTAATCTGAATTTAATGAACAAAAGAGTTAGCTGTAACAATATTTATATCATATGTTTTTATTCAACTAAATATTGTAGTGTTTAACTTTAATTTTTTTTAGGTTTCCTTATTTAATCTCACTTAATAACGTATGAAATTTATAATTATTAATACGTAGGAAAGGAGTTTTAGCGTGGGATTCTCCGGAGAATGTTGACGGATGATTGATTGTGTTGTATGGAAGGATAAAGTGAATCACATGTCAAGTTTTGATGTCTATCTTGTTTCATTGCATTGTGGAGTTATGACTTCACACCATGAAGAAGACGTGGATCTGCTTTTTCGTAGTACAATTAAAGATGTAGTTCGGTGATGTAATATAAAAGAAAGAACAAGTCAAAATAAAATAAATTGAGCTATCTAATTTTAGTAATCAACTAAATATCTAAATTAAGGATGAAAGATAAATGTTTAGACTTTTGGGTTTGTAGTTAAATTATTTATGTAAATAAATTTTTAAAATTTGTACCTGTTTATTTATAAGTTCTTTCGGATTAAATATTTTAAAAAGGTATTTATGTATATATCAAATATATAAATATACATTTTTTATGAACCGATTTAAATAAAATCCTTAGTCTGAATCTATTAACTAGATACTATTTTTTTAAGTATCGATTTTGAATATTTATTATGTAGTAATTTGTTTCATTGATCAAGAATATAAAAAATAAAGTATAGCTTATAAATGTTGGATAAAAAACAATAAGAGTATGAAAATAGATAAGTAAACATTTGAAAGAAATTATAGAAAATAATACAGTAAATCTCAATATCTTTTAAATTTATTTAGTTTAAACATATTTTTTGTCTTTATAATTTTATAAATATCCAACTTGATGCCTATAAAAAAAGGTAATAAAACATTTAATTTTTCAATTTTAATTTAACATTAATATATCATCTAATTTCGCTAATGTATTTTAACTTAAGAAGAATATAAATGGTAACATTTCATTATAAACTTTAACATCAATTTTTATTCCAATATTAATATATAAATAGTAGATAAGGTGATTCCAAAACATGTCAACCTAAGAAAAAATAATGATAAAATAATGATAGTGATGTTTATCAATATCAAAAGATTTTATTATCATTGCTAAATATAAACGAGATTTAAACTCTAAACTTAGTTGTTTAGGCTACTCTCTAGAGTTTCTTTGTTTTTTTGTTTTTAATTGGCATGAGTTTGGTCTAGTCCTCTTATTTTTTTTGTTTTTTTCATGCTATTTTTTATGTGATGGTACATGATGTCTAACATGAGTTGTAATAAGAATAAATAAATTTTGTTTTATTCTTTTTTCTCATGTTTTTATTTTTTATGCTATTTTTCATGTGATGACACATGATGTCTAACATGAGTTTTAATAAAAATAAATAAAATCTTCCTTTTTTATTTATTTCTCGCTAAATATATCTTATTCATTTTTATCAGTTTGACTCTAACTCATCTTCTCATTTAAATAAGGTATAATATTTATTTATTTTTATGTAAAGGCGATAGATATTAAAATTACAAATATTTGCTAGGTTTCATATATTTTTTTAATGATGTAAAAAATGTTGCCTACTTAAAAGTAATAATGTTATGTATTTTAATAAAAAAAAATACTTAATTTTTTAAATAATTAATGAAGATGTTCTCGCCGGTTGACTCGCTCGTCGGTTGACTCGAACGGTAACCTCTGGCCTGCCTGTCTCCACCTGAGAATCGAACTTTCTTGGTTGAAGAATCTCTCACCTGCAAAGACAAAGGGCGCCTTGACGGTCGTTTGCACTCTGACGCTCAAGTCAGTACTGGGGCAAAGAAACAATAAGTGTATAAAGTAGTTCCAGTCTTAGAAATCGTGTACCTTACTAAGGTTCTTAGCACCCTTTATATAGGTTGTAACTAGGGTTTACTTTTGTTCTATTACCCATGTCTAGGGTTCCTTGGAGAATGTCTCTGCGCCGCTATTACGCAATCTTAACATAACCTGGCACATAAGACTTCCCTTAACTGGAGTGCAACGACTAATAGAATGACCACCAAGGTACCAACTCATGCACCAATGTTGCGGGGCCATCTGTTCTATAGGTGCCCTAAGTATTCACATGCCATGCATGCAGGCTACCTTTGGAAACCCTAATCCTAATGGGCCTTAGCGCCTCCAAGGCTTCTTTACTTGTGTCGTGCCCGAATGTGCCATACACCCCACATGCATGGATCCCTCATGACTTAGGCTTTCTTATATCTGAGTGTTTCATCTGATAACTGATATGATTTCGGGGGCCCACCTTATGTGGCCCCTCTTTACTACCTGACGCTGATGTTTGAGGTCTTCACTGGAGTCGATGACCGAGGACTGGTCGGTACATAAGCCCCCCAGTCTCGAGCTGTAACTTGTTTTAGCAAAGAGACTAAGTGATCGCCCTAGGCGACCTATGTGGCTCTAGGTGATAGGACGTGAACAGTGCACCAAAGTGACGTCTCACCATACTTTTTTAAACAGCGTACACGTGGCAAGATCAACGGCTAAGACCCGTTGCCGCTTGCACTTCTTCGTATACGTTAAACCTTTCAAAACTCCTACGCTCCTTCACTATTTCATTACTTAGCATTTCTCAAGCATTTCATATTCTCAAAACTCTTCGAACCTTTCAACCTTCGAACCCTAACTTATTCAAAGGTATGATTTTTAATTCATGATTACTCTTGCTTTATGTTTCCGATGCTCATAACATGCCGTAACTGTTCTGGGACTGTTTATGTTTTCTGCATTTTACGCTTTCTCTGTTCTTCGTTTCGAGTCTCTATTTCTCTAGTTTTCCTTAGCCACTCCATCATCTTCTTTTGAACCCTCGTTTTTCTTCCTTTTTTTCTCTCTTTTTAACTTTCTTATCGAGATGGACAGAACAAAAACCACATTGAACCCTCCACCTTTTGTTAATTACAAAACCCTCTACCACTGGGCACCAAAGGAACTTCTAGCCGAGATTTCCCTAATGAAAACCTTCAAAGACATCGACACGTACAAGCAGGGCGAATCTCACGACAAGTTCCATGTCTTCGGGAAGGAACTCTATTTCTCTAGTTCTGCCTTGTCGGGAAGGCATTCCCGTTTGCGATGATGATCGTGCGGACCCTGGCAAGCCCTTCTTCTTTATGTACACCATTGTCTTCAAGGGGCTCAAACTCTTCTCTAATTCACGGGGTTTGAGCGCGCTCTACTTACCGAGATTAACGTGGCCCCGACCCAGCTGCATCCTAACCGCTGGGCATTCGTGCGAGCCTTTGCAATCCTTTGCAACCACCTTGGCCATCCACCTTCTGTAAACGTCTTCCTCTATTTCTTTGAGGCTAAGAATCCAGGAAAGAAGTTGTGGATGAGCTTCAACGGGGTGGTAGGGAGAGTCCTCATGACCTTTTTCCAGCAATCATACCAGAGCTTTAAGAAGAAGTTCTTGAAGATATGTTGCAGCATTCACAACCCCACTTTACTAGGTGGGTTCCCGCTCTACTGGGTGGAGAAGCCTGGAATAAAAAAACCTAGGAGTCTCGAGGACCTGACCCCGCCCGATCGTGAGATGTGCCAACTCCTTTCGGGCTTAGGAGTGGTGTTTGACACCGCTAAACTGATCAAGCTCGAGTTCTACCCCAAAGCTCTTAAGAGCTATATTGGTACCTTTCTTTTTTCTTCTTCACATTTGTTGCTAATTGCATACTGTGTTGGTTTAGTTTCTTACCCTTTGTTGTTCCTATGCAGACATGGAACTTGATGAAGAGAAGAGGAGAAAGTTTAGAGAGTTGGTTGCCCGACGTAGGGCTGCTTTGGCCGATGCGGGCACCTAAGCCCTTGTGGGCCCTCCTTTTATTGTTGTTGAACCAGCCCCCATCAATAATAGGCAGAAGGGGGTGGTGGAGTCCACTGCCTCAGAAGACGAGGGCACCTGCACGAGCCTTGTCTTTAAGAGAAAAAAGGGCAGGCGATGTCACGACGCCATCACACTCTGCCTCTGATGGTCGTGCTCCATCCTTCGGAGACTACCCTCTCAGCGCCTCCTCTCCTCGTGACCTCATTATGCACGAAGGCGGGGGGAGAGTGTTCTCAAAGGTGACCAAGTGTTCCCTGCGGTCGAGCTCCCAGCCTTCCTTCAACAAGCCCTCAAGTGCTTTCAAAATAAAGAGGTGGTGGAGAGCTTGGGTGAGGACCCCTTACAGGATCGTGCGGCTTAAAGCCTTGGGGAGTTCCTCATCGCATCTAGCCTCTCCATGAGTAAAGCGCGAGACTTGCAAACTAAGCTGGAGAAACTGAGGGAGTAATCAGCCCTTCAGGCCAAGACCTTCTCTAAGCACAAAACGACTTTGTATCAGGAGTTGGCGAGCCTTCGACAATCCGAGAAGGAGACTAAGAGGCTTCTTATTTATGAATCTGCCTACTTTAAACTGCTTTCTTGTTTTGGTCGTTGTTCTACTAAGTCTTGCACTAACTTTGCTAGCAACGCCTTTGACGCATATTTACACCTTAAGTAGCACGCTTTCTTTTACCTGTTTCACCTCCTTGCGAGCTTCATGATCTTGAGGCATCGGCGATGTGTGTACAACCCTTAGCTGGTCTTACCTTCGTTGCACGGGGATAAGGGAAAACCCTTCACTTGATGTTTCCGGCCTCTGACCTGTAAGGTAAAGGAAAGGTCTTCCTGCTGATCTCGTCCCTACCTTTAAAGACAAGGGGAATGTCTCTCTAGTGATACTAGTGAACCATGTTGTCCTCTACCTTGACTTACAAACAAAGGAGAGGTTTGCTTTCCGACCTCGACCCTACTCCATGAGGGTAAGGGAGGACTTAACTGTTGAACCATACTGTTCGACTTTGGCATTCTCACTCAGGGGGGAGGTGTTCTCTGCAAACTATCATCTCCCAACCTCGAGGCTTCTAACCCAAGTGAACGGTTCGTAACTGACCTCATCCTAGCTCTATGAAGCCAAGGGAGGATTTTAATAACTAACCTCATCCTTGTTGTATGAAGTCAAGGGAGGATTTTAATAACTAACCTCGTCCTTGCTGTATGAAGTCGAGGGAGGATTTTAATAACTAACCTCGTCCTTGTTGTATGAAGTCAAGGGAGGATTTTGATAACTAACCTCTTCCTTGTTGTATGAAGTCAAGGGAGGATTTAAATGTCTCGAGCCTGTATGCTCCATTCTCAAGGGCCTTTGTCACTTTGAAGGACAACTCCACTTGGGGGACAACTTGTTCTCTAGCTGGTATGGGTGGGCCTTTCGCATCACCAGGTCGGCGACCTGAAACTGCCGAGGTCTCAGCTTAGAGTTGTACTTGTACTTCACCCTTCTCTTTAAGGCTTCAGCCTTGATTCTTGCTTCCTCCCTCACTTCATCCAGTAGATCCAGGTTCACCTTTCTTTCTTCATTAGACTCTTCGACCATGGAGTTCTGGAAACGTGGCGAGTTTTCCCGGATCTCTACAAGAATCATTGCGTCCCAACCATATACCAAGCTAAAGGGTGTTTCTTTGGTTGGGGAGTAGTGTGGTAAGCCCACACAATTCTAGGAACTTCTTCTGCCCAAGTCCCTTTAGCTTTATTTAGCCTTCTCTTCAGACCTCTGAGCAGAACTCGGTTGGCAGACTCGACCTGCCCGTTCCTCTGGGGTGTTCAAACCGATGCGAACACCTGCTTTATTCCTAGCTTCGTACATATTTTGCCCAATTGTTGGATCACAAACTGGGTGTCATTATTGGACACCAACCGTTTTGGGATTCCAAAGCGGCACACATGTTTTTTCACACAAAGTGTTGG
This sequence comes from Phaseolus vulgaris, assembly GCF_000499845.2. NCBI lineage: Eukaryota > Viridiplantae > Streptophyta > Magnoliopsida > Fabales > Fabaceae > Phaseolus > Phaseolus vulgaris. Next base: position 31,371,454 of record NC_023750.2, on the reverse strand, counting down.
ATCTTATGGGTTGTGATCTGCGCTACTGGCTCAGCCTCTATCCACTTTGTAAAGTATTCTATGGCAACCACGAGGTACTTCATCTGTCGCACCGCTAAAGGGAAAAGCCCCAGAATGTCGATCCCCAAGGTATGGAACGACCATGGGCTATAGATCGACCTAAGCTCTTCTGGAGGCGCCTTGTGCCAGTCAGCGTGTTCTTAGTATTTGGTGATACCGTCACTGACTTGAGCGTCGGAGTGCGATCGGCCGCAGCGGCGCCGTGTTGTTTCTTTGCAGGTTCTTGAAGTAGATCCCGGAAAGGAACGGAGGTGAGAAGCGGTGCGCACGTCGATCCTTTGACGAGGCATTCTCCAGCGTTCCGGTCAACAGGCAGGATCATCAGGCGCCCACCGTGGGGCCGTGTAAAACTTGCTCCCATCCACAGCGTGGGTTCTTGGAGGTTTACGAAGTTTTCCACGTGGTTGTGTTCTGGTGCAACCGTCGTTCGCAGTTTCTTTGAATTTCGTTCGGGAAACGGTGGTTTTTGGTGAAGTTGTGGTTTTCTTCGAAGGTCTGCGGTGTTCTTGAGTTCTTGCGCAGTTTCTTGAGTTTTCTCCGATTGATCGCTGATTCGATCGTGGTTGAAGTGTTGTTCGCTGCATTCCTGTGGTTCGCTGAAGTTAATGAGAAAAATGAGAAGCAATCGTTCCAGTCTCGTGGCGCCTGTCGCTGCTGAAGGCGACGCCGCCATGACCATGGCGCAGATGGCAGAGATGATGCGCTCGTTGCAGGCAACTGTGGAAGCCTCGCGCGTAAAGCAGGCAAGGATATATGAGGACCTGGTCGCCTCTCGCGCCAGAAACGAGGAGCTCAGCAAGGTGACTGAGGAGCTGCGTCGAGCTCTTCAGGAGCAACAAGGACGTTCCTCTGTTGAAGAGGCGGCGCCGTCTACGCCACCTCGTGTTTTCCCAATGCCTTTCGTTCAGGCGATTACCGACACGCCTATTCCCACGAGCGCGGTTCCGGTTAAGGCTGTCTTTACCGGCGTGGAGGATCCAGAGGCTCATCTGACCACGTTCCACACGCAGATGATGCTGTCGGGAGGGTCAGACGCCGTCTACTGCAAGATGTTCGTGAGTACACGCTCCAGGGAACGGCGATGGAGTGGTTTGTGAGCCTGCCTAACGGCCACATAACCAATTTTCAACAGTTCTCGAAAATCTTTGTCGAGCAGTACATTGTGAATAAGGCACCGCCCAGGGTGTCCTATGATCTGTTTGATATAAGGCAGTACCATGGGGAGTCCCTCAGAGACTACCTCAATCGCTTCGGAGCACAGATGGTCAGATCGCCGGCCAAGGATGAAGAAATGCTGGTCTATGCCTTCAAGAAGGGCGTGCAGCCAGGGCCATTCTGCGAGGCCTTGATCAGGGCTCATCCAGCGACGTTTGCTGAAGTCAGGCGACTTGCGGTGGCCCACATCGCCGACGAGAGTGAAGTCGCCGAGAAGAGAGGCAGCGTGGCTCCCGCCAGGCCACGCGCCCAGACCAGGATCCAGCCGCAAAGGGTGCTGGAAACGACGGCGGCGGCCAGAAAAGACCAGAGGACTCGCCATCCTTACGACAGGAGAAACAAGGGAAGAAGCCAAGCGCGCCAACAACCAGCACGCCGGGAGTACAATCGCCCGCCTAAGCACAAGTTTGTCATGGGATTAGCGGATCTGATCGCCATTCCTAACATATCTGCTAGGTTGAAAGCGCCTGAGAAGGTGGGCGACAAGGTGCTGGGGTCAAAGCCGGACGCCTGGTGTGAGTTCCACCAGTGTTTTGGCCACGCTTTGGACTCGTGTTTGTCTTTAGGATACCAGCTCGACGATCTGGTTAAGAGCGGGTTCTTAAATGACTATCTGCTGGACAGGAGGACGGGGGGAGCGTCGAGTTCCCAGCCAGCAGGTGGGGAAGCCCAGCAACACGAGATGCCTATCCATGGGGAGATCCACACCATTGCAGGGGGTTTCTCAGGTGGTGGATGCACCGCATCGCAGAGGAAAAAGTATGCGCGATCGGTGATGACAGTGGACATGTTTGAAGATCACTCGCCGGAAGTGGACATTACGTTCACAAAGCAGGATCTTCGGGACGTTGTGCCTCATGACAACGATCCCATAGTTATTTCGTTGGTTACGGCGGGAAGGAAGGTCCACAGAGTTCTGGTGGACCAAGGAAGCTCGGCAGACGTGATGTTCTGGCCGACTTTCACGCAGCTGGAATTGCCCCTTGACCAGCTAAGGCCCTATGGAGGGTGCTTATATGGGTTCGCTGGCGACCAGGTGGAGGTCAGGGGGTACATTGAGCTGAGAACCACGTTTACAGATGAGGCTGGGTCGAGGACGGAGAAAATCAAGTACCTCATCGTAAACGCCCCTTCAGCATATAACATCCTGTTGGGAAGGCCCACTCTTAACAGGATAGGCGCCATTCCGTCGACTCGGCACATGAAGGTGAAGTTGCCGTCCATGGAAGGGGTGGTGATCACGATCAAGGCTGATCAGAAAGAAGCGAAAAGGTGCTATGAGAATAGCCTGAAAAACAAAAGATCAGTGAGTTATGTAACAACCACCCCACCTCCCGGTGTGAAGCCCAGACCACCGGTAACAGAGGAGGCCGCCGGAAGGGATGTAGAGATGGTAGACGCTGAGCTAGGGGAGAGGAATGCTGGCCTGGAGGAGGAAGAGGCGCGGAATCGCCCCGAGGAAGCAAGGGAACAGGGAATCGCCAGGGCGGTGATCGCCAGAGAATCCAGGCCCAAACCTGTTGAGCAGTGGCTCGAGAAGGAGATCGGAGGGAAAATCTTCAAGCTCGGAAGATCTCTGGAGGTCGATCTCCAGGACCAGATCGCCAAGGTGATTGAGCGGCATCTGGACGCGTTTGCTTGGTCCGCTTCGGACATGCCCGGGATCGATCCCGACTTCTTGTGCCATCATCTGGCGATGGACAACACGGTGAGACCGGTGCGACAAAGGAGAAGAAAATTCAATGAGGAGAGGAGGCAGGCGATCAGGGACGAAACACAGAAACTCCTCGCTGCAGGCCACATCAGGGAAGTCCAGTACCCTGAATGGTTGGCAAATGTCGTACTGGTGAAGAAGAGTAACGGGAAATGGCGCATGTGCGTCGATTTCACCGATCTGAACAAAGCTTGCCCAAAGGATTCGTATCCTTTACCAAGCATTGATGCCCTGGTTGATAGTGTTGTAGGGTGCAAGCTGCTGAGTTTCCTGGATGCCTTCTCGGGCTATAATCAGATCAAGATGCATCCCATGGATGAAGAAAAAACAGCCTTCATGACGGAGAGGTCGTGCTACTGCTATAAGGTGATGCCGTTTGGGCTGAAGAACGCGGGGGCCACGTACCAGAGGTTGATGGATCGAGTACTTGCACCAATGCTGGGAAGGAACGTGCAAGCCTACGTCGATGACATGGTCGTGACCTCGCAGGAGAAAAGCAAGCACGTTGCGGACTTGGAAGAATTGTTCACGACGATCGTCAAGTTCAAGTTAAAGCTCAACCCGGAGAAATGCATTTTCGGCGTGGAGGCTGGAAAGTTTTTGGGTTTTCTCTTGACTGAAAGGGGGATAGAAGCTAACCCGGACAAGTGTGCCGCCATCTTGGCGATGAGAAGCCCGGCTACAGTGAAAGAAGTCCAGCAGCTGACAGGTCGGATGGCAGCCCTATCTCGCTTCGTGTCAGCTAGCGGAGAAAAGGGGCACCCCTATTTTCAGTGTCTGCGGCGCAATAACAAGTTCGCTTGGACGAAAGAATGCGAGGAAGCTTTCGTTAAACTGAAGGAGTATCTGGCGAGCCCGCCGGTTCTGTGCAAACCACTGGTGGGGATCCCTCTCAGGTTGTATTTTGTTGTAACTGAGAGGGCGGTGAGTGCGGTGCTCGCCTAGGATCAAGATCAGGCCCAGAAGCCTATTTATTTTGTGAGCAAGGTGTTGCAGGGCCCAGAAACGAGATATCAGGCCCTGGAGAAGGCTGCGCTGGCTGTGGTGTTTTCGGCGAGGAGGTTGCGCCACTACTTCCACAGTTTCACAATACTGGTGATGACTGACCTGCCCATCCAGAAGGTCTTGAAGAAACCCGACGTTGCGGGAAGGATGGTGAAGTGGGCGGTAGAGTTGTCAGAGTTTGATATTAAGTACGAGCCTCGAGGCCCGATCAAGGGGCAAATCTTTGCAGATTTTGTGGTTGAACTCTCATCAGAGGCGACGCGGGTTGAAGGAGACGATTTCCGTTGGGTACTCTCGGTGGATGGATCGTCGAACCAGCAGGGTAGCGGTGCTGGAGTCATATTGGAAGGGCCCAACGGCGTGCTGATTGAACAATCTTTGAGGTTTGCCTTTAAAGCCAGCAACAATCAAGCAGAGTATGAGGCGCTGATCGCCGGGATTTTGCTGGCCAAGGAGATGGGAGCTAGGGTGCTGATGGCTAAGAGTGACTCGCTGCTAGTCACAGGGCAAGTAACAGGCGAGTTCCAGGCTAAAGATCCACAAATGGCGGCTTACTTGGCGTATGTGCAGGAATTGAAGAGTTCCTTTGCCTCCTTTGAAGTAGTACATGTGCCCAGGGAGCAGAATGCCCGAGCTGACTTGCTTGCTAAGCTCGCCAGCTCAGGCAAGGGGGGTAGGCAGAGGACGGTGATTCAAGAAACTCTGAAGACGCCGAGGGCATTTGTAGCAGATCACCTGGTCCTTCAGATAAGCAAGTCGACGGAGAGAGCTGCGAGAAGCCATAAGTCTTTGACGCAAGAAACTCTGAGATCGCCGAGAATTAGAGCATGTCGAGGAGAGAAGGTGGACGTGATGCAGGTCTGCGCCGACCGTGAGCCAGACACTTGGATAACACAGTACAAGCGGTGCCTGGCAGATGGCCTCCTCCCACTGGATCCGATAGAGGCTATGAAGGTAAAGAAAAATTCCGGCAAGTATACGTTGATCGATGGCGATCTGTACAGGTTTGGGTTCACTCACCCGCTCCTAGAATGTATACACGGCGAGAAGTGCACGAGAATCATGGCAGAGCTCCACGAAGGTATATGCGGAAGCCACGTCGGGGGTCGGGCTCTGGCCGCGAGGACTCTCCGTGCAGGCTACTACTGGCCATCCATGAAAGAAGATTGCAAGAAATATGCCCAATGTTGTAAACAATGCCAGCAGCACGCCGATTGGCATAAGGCACCTCCCGAGGAGTTGAAGTCGATCTATAGCCCTTGGCCGTTTCATACTTGGGGAATCGACATCCTGGGACCTTTCCCGCTGGCGATCAGGCAGATGAAGTACTTGGTGGTGGCGATTGAGTATTTCACCAAGTGGATTGAAGCAGAACCAGTGGCACAGATCACCGCACACAAGATCGAAGGTTTTGTGTGGAAGAACATCGTGTGCCGGTTTGGAGTGCCTAAGCGCCTGGTGTCAGATAATGGGACGCAGTTTGCAAGCCACCTGTTGAAGAAGCTTTGCGAAGGGGTGGGAATTCAACAAGTGTTTGCATCCGTCGAGCACCCTCAAACGAATGGCCAGGTGGAGTCAGCTAATCGGGTGTTGTTGAGAGGTTTGAAGAGACGGCTTGAGAAAGCCAAGGGAAGTTGGGCTGAGGAGGTGCCCCGTATAGTCTGGGCGTACCACACCACCGAGCAGTCAGGAACCCATGAGACCCCGTTTAGCTTGGTCTATGGGTGTGACGCCATGATTCCGGTAGAGATCCAGGAGAGCTCGCCGAGATTCCAGAACTTTGTAGAGGAAGACTCGAATGAAGAGAGAAGGCTGAACCTGGACCTGCTGGATGAGGTCAGGGAAGAGGCGAGGCTGAAGGCTGAGGCGGTGAAGAGGAGGATCGAGCGAAGATACAACTCAAAGGTGATGCCAAGGCAGTTTGGAGAAGGCGATCTGGTGATGAGGAAGGCCCACCAGTACGAGATGGAGAATAAACTATCACCCAAGTGGACTGGACCGTTCAGAATAACCGAAGCGCTCGGGAACGGAGCCTACCGCTTAGAAACGCTGGAAGGAGGGGCGATTCCTCGCACCTGGAACGCCACACACCTGAAGTTGTACTATAGTTAAGAGCTTTGTAAGTAAAGACAGACACAAAGGTTATATTACAATGTTTCTGTTAAAACAGTTTGAAGGGGGCACTCTTTTTTCCCTAAGGAGGGTTTTTAATGAGGCCACCCAATAAAAGAAGAGTTTTCGAAGTATAAGGTGTTTTCAGATTGCATGTGTGCCATTTTCAAAAGTTTGGAAGAAAGACCTTGTCATTTGTACATGATTTAAGGCAAGAAGAGATATATCGCGTGTTTTCTAAAAAGTTTTAAGTCCTCATCGTTTTTCGGCGATTGGAGGCACCAGTTAAGTTTTAAGTCCTCATCGTTTTTCGGCGAGTGGAGGCACCAGTTAAGTTTTAAGTCCTCATCGTTTTTCGGCGATTGGAGGCACCAGTTAAGTTTTAAGTCCTCATCGTTTTTCGGCGATTGGAGGCACCAGTTAAGTTTTAAAGTCCTCATCGTCTTTCGGCGATCGGAGGCACCAGATGAAAGACCTCAACGCTCTCGCGCGTCCTGAGGCAAGTAAAAGACCTCCTCGCCGTCGAGCGAGTGCAGGCGAGAAAGAATAAAAAGTCCTCCATGTTTCTGGGCGCGAGAAGATGGAACCCCTGGGCAATGTAGAGGCAAGTTAAAGACCTCCTCGCCGTCGAGCGAGTGCAGGCGAGAGAAAGAAAAGGTCCTCAGTGCATCCAGGGGGGAGGAGATGTACACCCTGGGCAAGTTGAGGCACCAGATAAAGTCCTTATCGCCGTTGTGCGAGCTAAGGCCAGTTAAAGACCTCCTCGCCGCCGAGCGAGTGCAGGCGAGAGAAAGAAAAGGTCCTCAGTGCATCCAGGGGGGAGGATATGTACACCCTGGGCAAGTTGAGGCACCAGATAAAGTCCTTCTCGCTGTTGAGCGAGTTCAGGCGAGTTAAAAGACCTTCTCGCTTACGTGCGAGCATAGGCAAGATAAAATCCTTCTCGTCTAGAACGAGTTCAGGTATGGCGAAGAGGGTGGAAGAAGCTTGAAAGGTGGCTAAGGTAGGTTCGAAGAGAACGCCTAGTCAACCGGTCTTTTGCTCTGAAGTTCAGGGGGGCAAAGGAAGATCCCAAAGGGCGCTTCTACCCCAGATAAAGAAACGATTGCCAAAGCATGAGGCTAGGAAAAGCTGATGTTACCAAGAGGTCTTGGCGATCGGGAAGAGTTTAAACGACGGCGAGAAGGTTGAAAGACTTGTTTGATAAAGCAGGTCGAGTGGGACGTTGTTTGAGCCAATGATTGAGTTACAGTTCGTTGCTTGAAGGGTATTCTTGCAATAAGGTTAGTGCCTCAAGAGTACAAGTTGTTTAAAGTGATTATTGCTTAAGTTTGAATTGGCTCGAGGCAGTTACGTCAAAAGTCGTATTCGCAAATTTGTTAAGTTAAATCCGACAAAGTTAAACATACAAAGAAGGCTAAAGCGCTTAAAAGGAGTCAGGGGAGAGAATATCCAAGCTTTGTGATTGAAATAAGTATCTGTTCAAAACACATATGCACGAGTTTTTATTACAAGGTATATACAAGGGAAATTATAAAGTAGCAGATGAGGTGGAGTTGATTAGTCTTCAGCAGGAACGACCTTTCCATCTACTACTTCGTTGTTCAACGACACCATGCTGAGGTCGAGATTGGGGAATAGGCATGCGAATTGTTCCCGAGCGGCTTCGAATCCAGCAGCCAGAATCTGAGCAGAATTTAGCTTAAGTTCTTCAATTTGCCCTTGAAGTTCTTCAACCTGTTTCTTGAGCTCTTTGTTCTGCTGCTCCAGCTCTTCAACCTGTTTTCGGAGTTGTTCGTTGGTCTCTTGAGCATGGAGAAGGTCGTCAGTAACCTTCATGGATTCCGTTTGAGCTTGGGCCAACTCAGCAGCCATCTTTCCTTTCTCCTTGTTTGCCTCGGCGAGATCAGCCATGGCGTCGTCCCTCGCTTTTTCTACTTGCCCAAGTAGCTTCTCGCGGTCGATCGACCTCTGCTCCAGTTTTTGCACCTTGGCAGCGTCAGCTTGAATGTGAGCCTCCAGGTCGATCGCCTTGGCGCGAAGAGGCACGATTTTGCTTTCCAACTCGACCTTCTCTTGGGCAAGATTGTGAACTTTGCGGCGAAGGTCAGCAGCTTCCTTGCGCGCCAGCCTGAGCTCGGTATTCAGGGCATCCTCCACTCGGGAGTGTTCGATTTCTGCGAGCGTCAGGCTGAATGACATTTTCTCCACCTCGACCTTCATAGTGCTATTTTCAGTCTTGAGGTTGAAGAGATCGTCTTGAAGCCTCCTGGTGGAGCTCTCCACAGCCCTCGTTATGATCGCGGGGATATCCTCTGCTATGGTTTTCAACTTTGCAGTTAGAGGTTCCCACATCCTTGTGACTTCAAGGGAAAGGTTTGCTGCTTGGAGAGGCGCCAGGGGGGCTTGTTGAGGGTTCTCGCCGCCACCTTCCTTAGCAGGATCTTCAGTGTTTGCTTCCTGGCGTGGCGACGGGATCGGGGATTCGGTGATTAGAATCGGAGAGGTATGAGCAACCTCATCCCCGATTGGAACGTTTCCTGCAGCTGAAGTGTTTGAAGGGGGGCCCCCTCCTGCTGACACATGTGGCGTAGAGGCGCTTGGGGGGTCCTCCAAGAAATTTGGCTCTTGGGCCTCAGCTGCAGGTGGCGCAGTGGCCAGTGGAACTGCTTGGACTGGTGAGGGAGGAGCCTGCGGTGTTGGCGATGATGGAGGTGGAGCAGGCGTCGATGGTGGTGTTGAAGTTGGAAGAGGGGGTGGAGCAGGTGGAGAAGAAGGTGCCACCCTCTTCCTTTTCGTAACGAGGCCATCCTCTATGACCTCGTCATCCTCTTCTTCCTCCTCATGGACGATTTGAGGGGCTTTTCGCTTAGGTCTCTTAAGGACCAGTTTCTTGCGCTGGGTGGGTTCCTTGGGCGGTGATCGCCCATGAACGATGGCCTTCTCGACCGCCGAGTTGGGCACCGTTTGGGAACCGGTCGCCAACCCGTGGTTTCGGGCGAGCGCCTTCAATTCGGCGAGCATGTTTCTGCCCAACATGTTGTCTGCATGAAACGAAAATGCATGGGTTAGCTCAAAGAAGAAAAAGATAAGTGTATAAGGTAATAAGCAGCAGAGCAGATATGTGCAGGAAAGGTAAAACCAAAGTCTTGTGCGTATCGCACAAGACGCCCAGAAGCAGTATCAGAAGCAGTATCAAAGCAACAGTTTGGATGTCCTAACCTATTTGGAATTCTAGCTGATCCTCAAAGAATTCGAAGGAGATCAAGGTGGTGGTCAGGAATGTTATATTGGCGTCCGCCACCCTCTTCCAGAAAAGACAGAGGTCTCTGTCCAATGCTCCCATGCTATCAGGACTTCTGGGCCTCCTGAAGCAGCTCTTGGACTCCTTTTTCCCCTTGTCCACCCAGTACAAGGGGAAGCCATCAAGAAGGGAGGTGTCCTTGTCGTTTGCACGTACTTGGACGAATTTCCCCTTCCAGTCTTTGTACGATTGCTGGAAGATGGTAAAAATGGACCTCCCAGCAATCGCATTCAAGCTGACCCACAGGCGGTCTCCTGGGTGCTTGGCCTCGAAAAGGAACAAAAACTCGTCCACCGACGCGGGCAACCCCAGGTGGTCGCATGTTATTTGAAAGGCTCGAACAAACGCCCAGCTGTTGGGGTGAAGCTGGGCGGCGGCAATGTTGAGCTCGGTCAGAAGTTCCCTCTCGAATCGGGTGAGAGGGAACCTGAGCTTGACCTTCTTGAAGAAAGTTGTATAGACAAAGCAGAAGGGCCCGTCGGCGCTTACTCTGTCATCAGCACACACTGGCAGAGCGGCGGGGCAAGGCAGGACCATCATCTTCTCGTCATGCTCCTTGTGAAACGATTGATAGGCCTCGTCCCCCTTAGTCAACCGCAAAACTGCTCCCGCAGTGTTCACCGACGAGGTCTCCTTCAGAAGGGTTGAGTTAGCCCAGGGGTATAGAGTTTTGAAGTCTGGCAGAGGCACGGGGGCTCCTCTAGCGTTAGATGGAGTCGCCTGAGCCAGGACAGGTTGAGAAGACGCAGGCCTCACAGCCTGCGAAGACGAAGCGCCACGAACTTGTGTTGGGTCGTGTGCTTGTGAAGGAAGGTTTCGTGCTGAAGGAGGTGGGTTCGGGGTAATCTTGGTGCGAGTCATGATAGCAACTGCAAAGGAAGAAGAAAGGAAAAATGATCAGGGGGTTACAGAGGCTGACTCGATCATAGAAGGAAGGTGAAAAAACGAACGAATGTATGTTCGTTGCGACGATCGACAAAGCCCTAAGTTACGCAGAAGGAGAAATGGAAAAACAACCCACAGCGTATGCACCAGGCAGTTACAGGATGATGCAAATCGGTGAAAATGCAAGGAAACCCAGCAGATGAAGGAAAGTAGTTACCTTTCGATGATCAGGAAGACGGTGAAGGGAGATGGTGATCTAGAGCGTTGAAGAACGTCGAGAGCTTTCGCAGAAGGAAGTGAGAGCGTTTGCAAGCACGAAGAAAGTGATGGAACAGTGGAGCGTAATGGGTTTAAGGGTTTTCGAAATGATTTTAGGAAGCGCTAACGGCAGATGAAGAGAGCCGTTGATGAAGCCACGTGTCGAACGATGAGTGAAGGGTTTGGTGGAGCGTCAGAGCAGCAGAAGGTACAATCGCTTGGAATTCTGCGTCAGTGCCACGTAGATCGGTGTTAACGAAGGCTCTTTCAGTCTTTTCGCTAGACAAGTCTTCGCTTAAGACTGGGGGGCTTGTGTACCGCCCTGGTGGTCGGGGTATGATGACGTGGCATCCTGCTACAGTGTAGGCGTGTTGACAAGGCGCCAGGATGGCAGGTAGGAAGGAAGTCGGGAGGCACGTGTAGTCGCCAGTTGTTAAGTTGGCGTGTTCCGATTTCCAGCTTACCAGAATAGGCGATCGCCGGGTTAAAGATCAAGTCGCCAGATGTAGATTCAGGCGATCTAGGCATGGGAGATCGCCAGAGCAAGCACATCGCCGAAGATGAAGGAGAAGCAGCAGGTTATGAAGGCGGCCGGCGAGACCACAGGGAAGGTGTATGAAAACCCCTAACTCGCCAGTTCCAGTAGAGATCGCACTCCTAAGTTAGCTATGCACTGGGCAGTACCATGCATAAGTAACTTAGCCAAAATGAGAGTAGAAGCAGTGCCAAGTACGGGAGCCTCCAGATGATGGCACGTGTACAGTTGGATGCGAGCCACGTGTCCAAGTCTGTAACTGCCAGGAGAGAGAAAGCCACCAGGTATATAAGAGCTTTTAACGAACTTTCTGAGGTACGCACGTTCAGTTCATACACTTTACGCTTGCGAGTGATAGAGCTGATTGTGAGAGAGGATTTGCACGGTTCTTGTTCTTAGTATTTGGTGATACTGTCACTGACTTGAGCGTCGGAGTGCGATCGGCCGCAGCGGCGCCGTGTTGTTTCTTTGCAGGTTCTTGAAGTAGATCCCGGAAAGGAACGGAGGTGAGAAGCGGTGCGCACGTCGATCCTTTGACGAGGCATTCTCCAGCGTTCCGGTCAACAGGCAGGATCACAAACAATTCAAGATCTTAACTAAATTCTGGCGTTGGTTTCACTCCAAACGCATGAACCATTTTTTTTTAATAAATTTTCTAAAATCAGTGTTCAGTTGCGCCAGTTGTAGCGCCAGATTTGCACACTGTTTTTATAATATTTATCATTTTTTTTCTATTTGTTTTTTTGAACTGATTATTTTTTTGTCTTTTCTGTAACACCTCAATCTTGCATAATCTAGAGGATCAGAAATTTCCTATGTGGGAAAATAATTTTCTTAAGCAAAACAGCCAGCACAGAGTTATGCAAAACAGGGGATTCTGTAAATCTGGAAAAAAAAAACAGCAAGATATACCAAAAGAAAGACACAATGGAATTTGTGTAGATCTAAACACAAATATGAACTCAAGCTAAAAATTAAAAGCACCAAAGGATAAAAAACACAGCAAATTCAGATCAAGCATTTATACCAAAATCAAGAAACAAATAAGCCAAACAAAGTACTACTATGATTTGATGACATTTTGGAAGAACATGACTAGACAAAACACATATAGATTCAGAAATAAAAAACTCAAATGAACACAAAATGAACCAAATAAAATTACAATAAGGACTCAAATACCTAAAATAAAACAGCAACACAAACTATATGAAATCCTACCAAAAATTGAACAAGATGCACCGATTGGAATTTCCAAACAGCACACCAATTCAAAGCAAAAATTAAAAAACAGCAAGACAAATATGGAAGATAAAGAACAACACAGATTAAAGAATAACTCAAAAAGAAAATGACCAAGAAATACTCATCTTTGAAGAACCTTTGCTCATGATACCAAATGATGGCATTCTCATGGAGCTCTTCTTGGATGTTGTGAAAAATGGTGCGGAAGCTATGGATTGAGATGTGCAAGATCCTCCTAGGAGCTATGGTGATCTTGAAGGTGCATGATGTGTATGGAAGAAGGGAGGTTCGTCCAACCCTATGGTAGGTGATGAAGATGAAGATTAGGTCCTAGAAACTAGGCAAAAGCAATGTATGGCACAATGTGGGCAGCATAACATTACTCTCATTAATCTTGCAAATACATGAGCCAAACCCTCTTATTTATAGTGTTTAGAGGGCTGTAAATTCAAAAGAAAGTGGAGGGAAATTCAAATGAGAAGCATTTGAATTTGGAGCCAATTCCTAGTCACAAGGAAAGTGTGACTTGGTTTCTTTTTTTTGGCACCTCCTAAATCTACACCTACACCTTCTTTTTATGTCACATGGAAGGTGTGGCTTAGCTTTATACATTTGCACCTCTTATATTTATATCTACACCTCCCTTTATGTTCTACTAAAAATACTCAAAAGTAATTACAAAAGAAAGACATCCAATGATGCTTAGTTGGCCTATATCTTCTATTTGTTGGGCTTGAGCTGAAGCTTGAACTTGTATTTGGGCTTGGGCTTGGGCTTTTTTCTATCATGGGCTTGGGCCTCTTCCATCAAGAATGGCTGCCAAGGTACCAACTCATGCACCAATGTTGTGGGGCCATCTGTTTTATGGGTGCCCTAAGTATTCACGTGCCATGCATGCAGGCTACTCTTGGAAACCCTAACCCTAATGGGCCTTAGCGCCTCCAAGGGTTCTTTACTTGTGTCACGCCCGAATGCGCCATATACCCCACATGCATCAATCCCTCGTGACTTAGCCTTTTCTCGTATTTGGGTGTTGACTTCATGTCAACTCATACTGTTAGTGGGACCCAGCTTACGTGGCCTACCATTACTATCAGTCCACCGATGTCTGAGGTCTTCACTGGAGTCGATGACCGAGGACTGGTCGGTACACAAGATAATATTTAAAAATATCTTTAGTGGTAGATCTTTAACAAAGATGTTAATACACTACAAGAAAAAAAGGTTTTAATGGAGGTTATTTAGTGGAAGTTAATATAATCCTCGGAATTGATTTAATTAACGGAGGTTTTTTAACCTTAATTAAATTTCAAAGGTTCATTCAACAATCTCAACAAAATAGCGGAGGTCTTTCTAACTTTCGTTAACTTTCAAAGGTTTATTCTAAAACCTACGTAAAATAACGAAGAATTTTTAAACCTTCGTTAATTTATAAAGGTTTATTTTAAAACCTCAACAAAATAACAGAGTTTCTTTAACTTTCGTTAATTTCCAAAGGTTTATTTTAAAACCTCCACAAAATAACGGAGGCTTGTTTTAACCTTCGTTAATTTCCAAAGGTTTATTTTAAAACTTTCGCAAAATAATAGATGTTTTTTTAACCTTAGTTAATTTCCAAAGGTTTATTATAACTGAGGTTTTTTTAACCTTAGTTAATTTCCAAGGGTTTATTTTAAAACTTCTGCAAAATAATGGAGGTTTTTTAAACCTTCGTTAAGTTCCAAAGGTTTATTCTAAAACCTCATCCAAACAATGAAGTTTTTTAATTTTTGTTAAGTTTGAAAAGTTTATTGTAAAACATCAATAAAATATTTTAAATTTTCATAAATCTCATTAAATAAATATAATTAAAGTTTTATATAAAAAAATAATTAAAAAAATAATTTTAATATATTTGATAACTAAATTCTTTAAAACTTTTGAAAGTGTAAGTGTTCCTACTAGGGAGATGGGATCTAGAGAACTATTGAAGTCTACTTCTCCTTCCTTTGGTCGGTCAGGTTGTTGGGTAATGAACTGGGGTTCTTCTCGTCATCGTGCTTCTCCTTCGGCACTCGGTCTCGGGTGAACACCGGATGGGATACCTGCGAAGGCACTCTGACGCTCAAGTCAATAAAGCGGGTGGACAGTATTCTGGTAGGTGAATAGTAAAAAATGACGTACCTTTCTCCTTGGGATGTGTGCTATTTATATTATTTTAATGGGCTTACCTTATTGGGCCTCATTAGCGAGTGGATCTTGCTTAGGATTGCATTACCTAATCCTTAATGACGGATTAGCTCCACTCACCTTTGTTTGAGCGTTAATGGTAGTATGGGTCGGCCAGCCAGGCCGTGATGATTCCACTCGTTTCGGCCAAGCTTCTATGGGCTTTGCCAAGTCTCTTAGGTCTCAGTCGCCTCGGCCAAGTCTCTCAGGTCTCGGGCAGCCAGGTGGGTCTCGGTCAGGGAGACCAAGTGTCGGCCTCGCCCATACTGGTACACTTGCCCCCAGGCTCGAGGGCAGATATGTCAGACGAGTCTTTAATGGTCGGTATCGGTCGGTCTCCCTGATCGTGCGGCTGCCCCATTCCTCGAGGTATGACGTTACCCCAGGCGGTGTGACGCGACCTTAGGCGGCGTGATGCGACCATAGGCGGCGTGACGTGACTGTCATTAATGTGGGGTTTTTCGGGCTGGAAGTGTTGTGGAGCGTTGGATCTCTTGGATCCAACGGTTGAGATTGATGCGTCGTTTCGGAATCCGAGGCCCATGGGCCCTATAAATAGGGGTCTTAACAGTGTCGAGACCTTGTGTTTTTTCCTGAGTTAAGTGATAGTCGAGCCATCCCTCTCCCTAGCTCTGAGATCCGAGTGACATCTCGCCCCTTCCTTAGATTCGGTTTCGCCCTTTCACAAGGTTAGTTATGTCGACGCCTTCCCGGCTGACATCTTCTTCCGGTCGCCCATCTTTTCTCCTCGGTCAATCTTCCTCTTCATACTCTTCATCCTCTTCTTCATCTACCACCGACTCTGTGTCGGCCAGGGTGGTCAAGGGGTCACCCCAAGTAGAGGTCTTTAGGGGGGACAATCCGACCAATGTTGTTGACCAGTCGGACTTTCCCCCGTCTGCCATTCCACTCGTGGACCTTAGTTAGGTGGACCCTAAGGTTGTCGAGATCTCGTCCCTCTATAGGACCGAGGCGTCTCTGACCAAATTTTTAGTCAGGCACCCGATTCTAAAGGCAGACGAGTACTCTCGTTACTTTAGTGTTTTGCCCTGTGGAGCCACCGAGAGTGTTTGCTTGGGGCGGTCGGGAGCTGGCCCCCCTTTCTTTTATATGTACACCTATTTTTTTACAGACCTCCATGTCTCCCTCCCCTTTGAGAAGTTTACAATGGGCGTCCCTCAGGTGCTCAATGTGGCTCCCACCCAGGTTCACCCAAACACCTGGGCGTCCCTTCAGGCCTTTCGCCTGTTGTATGACGTTATGCGTCTTCACCCCACCCCCTCTTGCTTTCTCTCTTATTATACCTTTCACCCTGCCAAAAAGGCCGCTTGACATTCTTTGGCCGGCCGGACGGGCAGTGTGTTGTGTGATTCCTTCGCCCTCTCCTATAAGCGTTTTAAGGAGCGGTTTGTGAAGGTAATCATTCAGCCCGAGGCGATGACATGCTTCTTCGACTCGGCCGACCGGTCGAGGTTTCCTCTATATTGGACTCGCCAGCCTTGTGATTTCAAGGTGTGGCCGAGGCCGACAGAGGGTGAGGATGAGTTGGGGGTTTTTTCCCTCTTTGAAGCCCTCCCGAGGAAGCTTCCATGTCAGGGGCTGATCGGTGCATATACCAAGGCGGCGCGATGGGCGGCCGTTAGGGGTATGGGTTCTGCTTTGGCTTTGTCGGCCAGTCGTCCCTGTGACTCGGTCAGTTTTGTGTCATTTCTAACTTGTTTATTTTTTGTTGTTTTGTAGAGATCATGGTTCAAGAACGACCGACCGTTGTTAGTGCTCTTGACAAGCATAGGCAACGGGCGACCGAGCGCAAGGGTCGTCGCAGCCTAAAAGTGTTGCCGCCGTCGAAGGCCGACAGAGCCGACAAGTCCAAGGGCTGGGCCAGCCCTTCCCATAAGCCCAAGAAACGCTCGAGGGACGGTGGTAATGTGGCCACTACCACCCGTTCTCCCGGGTCCATGCTGATACCTCCGCCTCGTCGGGAGGTGGCCGAGGTGGTGGTGCCACCCTCGCCCATATCTCTGGAGCGTGGGGTTGGTCCATCCGAGGTTGGTGTTGGGGCCACACCCTCGCCCTTCGACCTTCTGGGGAGTGGCTATCAATTAACGCGAAGGGTTCGCGTGGCACTCCCATATGAAACCCGGGAGTCCTTCCGAGACGTCTCTCCCTCGGACCTACTAAGGAGCGGCTTGGAGCTGATGTGTCGCTCCATTGTTCTCGTCCAAAACGGAATTCAAGGGCGAGACCGTCAGGTCGTGGACGTCTCTCAGCTCGAGCATCAACTGGTCGAGGCCACTAAAGACTTGAAGCAGTCTTTGGCTGCTAATAATGACCTGTCGGCCAGGATTGCTCAAGAGGCGGTCGAGAAGGAGTTGGCGCAGAAGGATGCCGCCGAGGCGAGGCGGCATTTGGAGGCCGAAAAGTTGAGGGCGGCCGCAGAGATCGCCGAGCTGAGGAAAATAGTTGAGGAGAAGGATGAGAAGCTCTCGTCCTCGGCCACTGTGTTGGCCGCCCTCCAAGCTGCAAAGGATCAAGCTAAGGCTGAGCTTGATGAGAATTATGAGAATTATGAGGAGTCAGAGGAGCTACTGAAGCAGTGCTTCGACCGAGCCGTGCGCCAAGCCCATGTTCTTTATGGGGGGGCCACCGGCCGCAGTGAGTTCAACATGGATTGCGAAATTCATCAGGGTCGGTTGGTTCCGAGTGCCGAGATGGGTGCTTTGGTGGCGCAAAAGGTCGGGCTGACCGAGGCTGAGGAGGGCGAATGTATCGAAGTTCAAGATTAGGTAGGCTCTTGGCCGGGCTGTGGCCTTTTCTTGTAATCTTTTTGTTTCCTCTGAGACAGGGGTGTGGCCTCCTCCTTTGTAGTCTTTAATATATCGGTCGTTTCCTTTCATTCGGTTCCTTTTTTTTTAGGAGATAATTGGCCTAAGTTAAACGTGTCGGTCTTTATTAACTTAGGCGATCGACCATTTTGAGCGCTTAATCAAACAACTTGAAATGGCAGTCGGCCATCAGTTAAGGATACGCTTAATCGAATAAGTTGAATGGGCGGTCGGCCATCAATTGTGAATGCATTAATCGAACAAGTTAAATGGACGGTCGGCCATTAAGTGTGAACGCGTTAATCGAACAAGTTAAATGGGCGGTCGACCATTAAGTGTGAACACGTTAATCGAACAAGTTTAATGTGCAGTCGACCATTAATTGTGAATGCGTTAAGCGAACAAGTTAAATGGTCGGTCGGCCATTAATTGCGCTGTTAATCGAACGAATAAAAATGGGCGGTCGACCATTAATTGTGATGTTAATCGAACAAGTAAAAATGGGCGATCGACCATTAATTGTGATCGTAGGGTGTGCCTCTTGAGGCTTCATCCAGACCGAGCCGAGAGAGGTGTTGGCAGGGTATGCCGGTTAAGGCTTCATCCAGACCAAACCTGATGGGTCGGTCTCGGCAGGGTATGCCAGTTAAGGCTTCATCCAGACCGAGCCGAGAGAGGTGTTGGCAGAGTATGCGGTTAAGGCTTCATCCAGACCAAACCTGATGGGTCGGTCTTGGTAGGGTATGCCGGTTAAGGCTTCATCCAGATCGAGCCGAGAGAGGTGTTGGCAGGGTATGCCAGTTAAGGCTTCATCCAGACCAAACCTGATGGGTCGGTCTCGGCAGGGTATGCCGATAAAGGCTTCATCCAGACCGAGCCGAGAGAGGTGTTGGTAGGGTATGCTAGTTAAGGCTTCGTCCAGACCGAGCCGAGTGGTTGCAGAAGAATAGTGCTAGTACTTTGATGAAAACGCCTCGTTATAACCTCCCTGGTGGGGTGAGGAAAGAGTGCGTGACTTTATTAATATTTAGCTGTAGTAGAACTTGAGGTGCGTGGCATTCCACGTCCTCGGTACAATTTTGCCCGAAAGCCACTCTAAGTGATAAGCTCCCCCCTTTGTGACTTCTCGGACTCGAAAAGGTCCCTCCCAGTTGGACGAGAATTTCCCTTCATTTTTTCTCGCATCGTTGTGCATCCTCCAGACGAGGTCTCCCTTTTGGAAACTCCTCGGCTGGACCTTTGTGTTGTACTGTCTTGACGCCCGGATTTTGCAGGCGGCCTCCCGAATCCTGCTTTTGTCACGAAACTCACTTACCAGATCGAGGTTGACTGCTACGCTTTCCTCGTTTAGGGTGAGGTCGAACATCTATCGCCGTATGGTGGGCTCGACCACCTCGATCGGGATCATGGCCTCGGTCTCGTATATCAGGTTGTAGGGTGTCTCCTGCATGGTAGTCTGGGGGTGCATCTGTACGCCCAAAGTACCTCTATCAGCTCCTCGGTCCATCGGCCTTTTTCCTTGCTCAGGCGCTTTTTCAGCTCATTGAGTATGACCTTGTTGGCGGCCTCAGCCTATTCGTTGGTTTGCGGGTGTTCTACCGAGGTCGTGACAGATTTGATGCCCAGGTCGTCATAAAAGGACTGTATGCCTCGGTCAATAAACTGTCGGCCATTGTCAGTTATTATCGTGTGCGGGACACCAAATCGGCAAACAATGCTCCTCCATATGAAGTTTTGCACATTTTTTTCGAGATGGATGCAAGGGGTTCGGCCTCGATCCACTTGGTGAAGTAGTCGACTCCCACCAGGAAGAATTTCGTCTGCGCTTTCCCTGGCGAAAAGGGACCGATAATGTCCATCCCCCAAATGGCGAACGGCCATGGGGAGGTAATGTTGTGCAGTTCTTCCGGCCTTTTGTGGTGGAGAGGGCCAAACTCCAGGCACTTGGCACATTTCTTCACGTATTCGGCACAGTCGCCCTGGACATTCAGCCAGTAGTAGTCGGCTTTCAGGACTTTAGCGACCATCGTCCTCGCCCCAGAGTGATTTCCACAGACTCCCTCGTGGATCTCGGCCAGAATGTACTTGGCCCGTTTGCTGGTGATGCATTTCAACAAGGGGGTCGAGTATCCTCTCTGGTACAAGTCTTCGTTGATCATGGTGTACCGGGCGCACTGTTGCTTCATCGCCTTTTCTTGCTCCGGCTTGCATGTGTCGTCCCTTAGGTACTGGATGACAGGTGTCATCCAGTTGTCGGTCTCGACCTCGGCCTCGTCTATTTCCAAACACTCGGCCTCGGCCACACTGGGGTGTCTCAGCCATATTTGTATGACTGATCTCTGATGGCTCTTCTTCTTGGTGACCGACAGCTTGGACAAGATGTCGGCCCTTTTGTTGTCCTCCCTTGGTATGTATTCTAAGGGTGCTTTGTTCAAACCGGCGATGCTGTTTTTTACTACGTGGAAGTATCGTTGCAGCAGAGGTTCTTTTACCTCGAATTCTCTGCTAACCTAGCCGACCATCACCTGGGAGTCGCTTTTGCATGTGACTTCGTGTGCTCCCATGTCGTAGGCTAGGTTCAGCCCAGTGAGCAAGGCCTCGTACTCGGCCTGGTTGTTGGTCGCCCGGAATCCAAATTGGAGTGCTTGCTCCAGAAGGAGGTCGTCCTGCCCTTCCAGGAAGACTCCTGCTCCACATGTCGTTTTATTTGAGGAGTCGTCCACAGAGAGCGTCCACCCGCTCGAGAGGGTGGGTAGTGATGTCAGTTCGGCCGAGAAATCGGCCAGGCACTGGGACTTCATGGCGCACCTCGGTTCGTAGCGTATGTCGAACTCGGAGAGTTCGACCGACCAGCCTATCATTCTTCCTGCAAGGTCCGGCTTAGATAAAATTTTAAAAATGGGATAGTCGGTCCTTATAGTGATTGAGTGGTTTAGGAAGTAGGGGCTCATTCGTCTTGTTGTGAGTACAAGGGCGAGAGTCACCTTTTCGATCATCTGGTATCTCGTCTCGGCCGCGTGGAGGGTACGGCTGACGAAGTACACCAACCGTTCCTCGCACTCGGGCTCTTGCACCAGAGTAGCACTGACAGCTTCCTCCGATACTGCCAGATACACAAGGATTGGGTGGTTGGGTCTCGGTTTCTGGATGACACGGGGGATGTCAGGAACTCCTTGAGCTGTTTGAAGATTTCTTCACACCAGTCATCCCAAACGAACTTGGTGCCCTTTCGGAGTAGCTGGACCATCGGTCTCGTCCTCTCGTCCAACCGGGGGACGAACCTGGAGAGGGCGGTCAGGCGCCCCAGGAGTTGTTGTGTCTCCTTGATGCTATTCGGACTTCTCATGCCAAGTATGGCTTGACATTTGTCGGGGTTGGCCTCTATCCCCCGGTGGGTGAGCATGAAACCTAGAAACTTCCCCCCCCCCTCAACCCCGAATGTGCGTTTCTCGGGGTTACGCTTAATGTTGACCCCTCTGAGGTCCTTGAAGACCTCGTCCAGGTCCTTCAGATGTTGTTCGAAAGAGTCGAACTTAACGACTATGCCGTCCACGTATACCTCTACCGCCCGACCGATTAGGCCTTTGAAGATTTTGTCCATGAGGCGCGGGTAGGTCGCCCCCGCGTTCTTGAGACCGAACGGCATGACCTCGTAATAGTAGTTGGCATCAGCCGTCATGAAGGTTGTCTTCTTCTTGTCCCTAGGGTGCATGCTTATCTGGTTATAGCCAGAGTAAGTGTCTAGGAAGATCAGAATTTTGTGGTCGGCCGCCCCATCCACCAGGCAGTCAATGTTTGGGAGGGCATAGGTATCCTTCGGACATGCGCTGTTGATGTTTCTGTAGTCGACGCACATCCTCCAGTTGTCGTTCGGCTTGGTGACCATGACGACATTGGCCAACCAAGTCGTGTATCGGGCCTCCCAACAGAAGCTTGTCGGCCTCTTCCTTCGCCGCTAGGCGCTTTTCATCGCCCAAGTCCCTCTTTTTTCTAGGAGATCGGCCGGGCTTCTTTAAATATCGACAGACAATGGGTGATGACATCGGGGCTCACCCCTGGCATGTCGGTCGGTGTCCAGGTGAACATGTCCATATTCTTTTTCAGCGCAGCGTGCATGATCTCGGCCTCGGCAGCTGCCGTGGTCGTTCCTACAGCGATGTTGTGCTCTTCGTCGAGGAGGGGTACCCACCTCAGCTCTTCTCTCGCCTCCAGTCTATCCTCGGTCGCCCGGGGATCGAGGTCTACCAACGCAACAGTTGGCTCGACAGACATCGGTCGGACCTTCCTAGGTGAGCGGTCCTTTCGGGAGGACTTTCTCAACCGGACGGGAGAGGTGTCGTTCCTTAAGGGTTCCACCCAGAGGCTCTTGACATAGCACTCTCGTGCCTCCTTCTGGTCCACGTGGACCGTGAGAATGTCCCTCGTCCTCGAAGGAAATTTCATTGCCAGATGAGGGGTTGATACGATTGCCATCAGCCGGTTGATGGACGGT
Organism: Phaseolus vulgaris; assembly: GCF_000499845.2. Classification (NCBI taxonomy): domain Eukaryota; kingdom Viridiplantae; phylum Streptophyta; class Magnoliopsida; order Fabales; family Fabaceae; genus Phaseolus; species Phaseolus vulgaris. The sequence continues at coordinate 31,349,596 of NC_023750.2, read as the reverse complement.
CGGTCGAGGAGGATGTTGTAGGAGGTGTTGGCGTCGATGACCAGGTACCGGATTTTGATGGTCCTAGTATTCTTCCCCTCGCCGAAGGTGGTGTACAGCTCAATGTAGCCCTTGGTACCTACCCTCTCACCCGAGAACCCTACCACGTGGTCGTCGTAGGGCATCATCTCGGTCTCGGCTATCCTCATGGCCTTGAAAGTTTTCCAGTAGAGGATGTCTACCGAACTTCCCTGGTCCACGACGGTCTTCCGGATGGTGAATCGGTCTATATCGACCGCTATCACCATCGGGTCATCTTGTTGGCGATAGTCCACGCCCTTAAAGTCCTCGTTTGTGAAGGTGATGGGTGGCATCCTTGGTCGGAATGCCATCGTGTTTACCTGGTGCACCGCCCGCAGGTGCTTCTTTCGGGCGTTGTTGGTGCTTCCTCCCCCGGCGAAGCCGCCGGTTATGGTGTGGATAACCTCTTGGTTACCTCTACTGCCGGCCTCCTTGGAAGGGTCGTCCCTTCGGGGAGGATCGTCCCTTGCAGGCTGTCGGTCGTCTCTGTGATCTCGGTCATTTCGACCGCGTTATGGTGACCTCGTCCGCCTGGGTAGATCCGCTCGGCGGGGTGGGTCTCGACCGTTCCTGACAAACCGGCGGAGGTGCCCAGCTTGGATAAATTCCTCGATCTTGTCCTTCAGGGCCTAACACTCCTCAATCGAGTGCCCGCTGTTTTGGTGGTACCGACATTGCTTCCTTCGGCCGGCATTGTTTGGGCTAGCCACTTTCCTTGGGGGAGGGATTAACTCGGCGTTGAGGGCTTCGTCAAGAATCCTTCCCCTCTCGGTCGTCAGGGGTGTGTATTTTGAGAACCGGATCGGTCGGTCCAGGTTGTCTCGACGTCGGTCATTTCTTTGACTCGGCCGCCCTTGGCGGTCTTTCTCCTCTTTGTTCTTCTCTCCGCTGGCCTCGACGCAGGCCTGGTTACGGAACTCTCTGAGCTCTTCTAGCTGCATGTACTTAGCAGCTCTCTTCCTCAGCTCGTCCAAGCTGTCGGTCGGCTGCATGCACAGGTTGTCAGCAAAGGGTCTTGGACGTAAGGCTGTCAGCATGTGATGCATCGCAACGTTCGGGCTTAGATTCCGGATGCTCATTGCCACCTTACTGAACCTATCGCCAAAGGTTCTCAGCGAGTCTCCCTTTTCCTGGCGGATGCCTACCAGGGCGATGGAGGTCAGGTGGTGCGGTCGGCTGTTCGCGAACTGGGTCTCGAACTTTGCCACGAGTGTGGCAAAGCTGTCAATGGAGTTGGGTGAGAGCTTGGTGAACCAACTGAGGGTTGCTCCCTTTAATGATGTAAGAAACACTCGGCATTACACAGCGTCATCCGAGGTGTACAGGCTCATATGGGTGGTGTAAGCGTCCATATGCTCATCCGGGTCGGTAGACCCGTTATATTGGTCTCGGTTGAAACCCTTCCACTTCTCAGGCAATGGGACTTCAATGATGGTGTTGGTAAAAAGATGTCGGCGGGTCGAGTCGGCCGTCACGGTCGTCCGGGTGGACCTGATCAGGCACGACTCGTCGTCCATCTCGATCTCTCGGGGAGGGGGTTGGCCTCTCATCCCCTCGGCCATATATGGGTTGGGGGGGAGCTGTAAGACTTGCCGACAACGTTTGTCGGTATAACATAAGGTCCTCCCTCCCCCAGCTTCTTTTTCATCTCTTCGTTCTCCCTCCGGAGAACCTGCAGCTCCTGCTTGTTTTTCTGAGCAGTCTCCTCGGTCTTTCTCTTCATCTCTGCCATCTCTCTTTGGAGACACAGCAGCAACATCGTCTGGTCAACTTCAGTCATTCTCTCCATACTCTTGGTTGAAACCATCTACTTTCTCTCTTCAGCTAGTTTCTCTCGGCCCCACGGTGGGTGCCAATTGTTCCTACTAGGGAGATGGGACCTAGAGAACTATTGAAGTCTTTTTCTCCTTCCTTCGGTCGGTCAGGTTGCTGGGTAATGAACTGGGGTTGTTCAAATCCTCGTGCTTCTCCTTCGACACTCATTCTCGGGTGAACACCGGATGGGAGGGTACCTACGAAGGCACTCCGACGCTCAAGTCAGTAAAGCGGGTGGACAGTATTCTGGTAGGTGAACAGTAAAAAATGGCGTACCTTTCTCATTGGGATGTGTGCTATTTATATTATTTTAATGGGCTTACCTTATTGGGCCTGATTAGCGGAGTGGATCTTGCTTAGGGTTGTATTACTTAATCCTTAATGACGGATTAGCTTCACTGACCTTGGTTTGAGCGTTAACGATAGTATGGGTCGGCCAGCCAGGCCGACCGTGATGATTCCACTCGTTTCGGCCAAGCTTCCATGGACTCGGCCAAGTTTCTTAAGTCTCGGTCGCCTCGGCCAAGTCTCTCAAGACTCGGCCAGGTTTCCCCCTGGTCTCAGTCAGGCGGACCAGGTCTCGGGGCAGCCAGGTGGGTCTCGGTCAGGGAGACCAAGTGTCGGCCTCGCCCATACTGGTACAGTAAGTTTAATCATGTAATTTTATTAAATATTCTTAATCTTAAATATTTATTAAATTAAAATTAATTATTTTTTTAATTTATATAAATATTTTTATTATAAATTTACTATAAGAAAAACTATTTTTTTAAGTTTCCAAATATTTATTTTGAAACCTTAGAAAAAACACTCCACACTTTTTTAAACTTGAGTGACTAAAAAACATAATTGTAAGTTTTTAATGTTTCTTTCTTTGTCTTGTTCATTATTTTCCCGCTTTCTCTTCCACAAAACCTATTTATGGTTTTTCTCTTCCACCACAGAGCTACTTCTCCTCCTTCACCACATAGTTGCTTCTACTGCTCTGCCACGGACCTGCTTCTGCTGCTTCACCATTGACTTGCTTCTGCTGCTCAACCACAGACTTGCTTCAGTTTCTCTACCATGAAATCTCTTTTCTACAAAGGTAATTGGTTTCTTGATGTGATTCCACTAGCACAATTACAATGATTCTTGACATTCTTAGGAATCATCTTGAGTTGGTTATGAGATAGGCACTTTATCATAGAATTGGATCAAGGTTCTATGAACAAGAACTCACCAAAACTAGTGCCAAAACATAAACTCATATGGAAGTTCCAATTATAGTCTGATCCTGCCTGCTGACCAGAACGCAAGAGCCTTGCCTCGTCGAATCTAGATCGACTTTGCACCGTGCTAGCTTCCGTCCTTCGCCTCTATTCACCTCAGGAACCTGCAAAAGACAGAACGACGCCGCTGCGGCCGATCACGCTCCGACGCCCAAGTCAGCGACTGAACCACCAAAATACTAAGAGAAAACTAAGAACTTCAGGAACCGTGCAATGTTCTCTCTCAGCGTACTCAAGTTCTCGCAAGCGTAAAAGAAGTATTCTAAAACGCGCGTACCTCATAAGTTTGTTAGAATCTCTTATATACCTGTGCACTTTCTCTCTCCTGACGGTTACACATCTGGACACGTGGCTTGTATCCAGCTGTACACATGTCACCATCTGGAGCATCCTTGACTTGGGCGTCACCTCTTACTCTTCAGGCTTTTCGACTAAGTTACTTACGCAGGAAGCAACTTAGCGTATAACTGCCTTGGAGCGCGATCTCTTCTGTGTGGCAAGTACGGGTGTCATCATACACACCTTCCCTGTGGTCTCGCCGGCCGCCATCATGATCTACTTCACTTGCTTCATCGTGCATGCTCAGGTAAGCTGTTCCCCGACCTCAACCTCTGGCTAGCTAGGGAATGACCATCTGACGAGTTCATCCTCTGCTTCGAAAGCCTGGAACAAGCTTTCCTGATCCTTCGGCGATGTCCTCCTTTCGACGATCTCTGATCACTTGGTCGTCTGGGTTCGCATCCGGCGACTACATCACAAACCTGGTGACCGCCGGTTTAGGTATGCTAGAGATCGGAGCACGCCAACTTAACGACTGGCGACTACACGAGCCCCCCGACTTCCTTCCCTTCTGCCAGCCAGGTGTCCCGTTCAACACGCCTATATTATAGCTTGCTGCCACGTCATCACTTCCGACTACCTGGGCGGTACACAAGCCCCCCAGTCTTAAGCGAAGACTTGTCCAGCGAAAAGACTAAGAGGTCACGTCACTGTCGATCTACGTGGCGCTGGCACGGAATTCCAAACGTTCGTACCCTCTTCTTTTCTGACGCCCCACCAAACCCTCTTTTCCAATCGCTCGACACGTGGCTTTATCAACGGTCATCTTCAGCTGTCGTTTGCGCTTCCAAAAACGTTTGAAAAACCCTTAAAACCCCTCATTTCTACTGTTTCATCATCTCTCTGCACTCTCAAAACGCTCTGAGTTTTCTCTGCAAACCCACAACGCTTCTCAGCTCCCTCAATCTCCAACTCCCCTCAACACTCATCTGATCATCGAAAGGTACCTCTTTTACTTCTTCTGTTGATACTTGCTGCATTTTAATCGATTCGCATCATCCATTATTTGTCTGGTGCATACGCTGTGGGTTGTTTCCTCTTCTTCTTCCTTCTCGTAACTTAGGGCTTCGTCTTCCATTACATTCATCACAACGAACTCCCGTTCGTTCGTTTTCCATTCTTCGTCCACAATCGAGTCGATCTCTGCAACCTTTGTTCATCCTTTTTCCTTTTTCCTTTGCAGTTCCCGCGATGGCTCGTACGAAAACCACCGCGAATCCTCCTCCTTCATCACGAAACACTCCATCCCAAGCGCATAACTTACCACGAGCATCTGGTGCTCCTTCTTCCCAGGCTGAGAGGCCTGCAACCTCTCATCCCAACCTCGCTCAGGCAACTCCACCAGTCGCCGGAGGAGCCTCCAATCCCACACAAGACTACAAGAAACTCTACCCGTGGGCCACCCCAACTTTGCTGAAGGAGACCTCTTCAGTAAACTCTGCGTTAGCGGTGCTACGGTTGAAGAAAGGGGACGAACCCAACCTCTCGTTCCACAAGGAGCATGACGACAAACTAATGGTGTTGCCTTGCCCTCCTGACGTGCCAATCTGCGCGGATGACAAGGGGAACAACGGCGAGTTGTTCTGCTTCGTTTACACTACCCTTTTCAAGAAGGTGAAACTCAGGCTTCCCTTCACCCGTTTTGAACGAGAGCTATTAACCGAGCTTAACATTGCCGCTGCCCAGCTCCATCCCAACAGCTGGGCATTCGTACGGGCATTTCAAATCATGTGCGCGCACTTGGGACTACCGGCCTCGGTAGACGTCTTCCTTTTCTTGTTCGAGGCCAAGAATCCCGGAGACCGCCCCTGGGTGAGCTTAAACGGGATTGCTGGGAGATCGATACTCTCAATCTTCCTGCAATCTTACAAAGATTGGAAAGGAAAGTTCGTCCAAGTGCGCCAAAACGATCAAGACCCCTCGCTGCTCGATGGCTTTCCCTTGTACTGGGTAAACAAGGGAAGTAAGGACTCCAAAGAAAACTTCAGAAGGCCAAGAAGTCCTGACAACATGGGCGAGTTGGACAAGGATCTATGCCTCTTCTTGAAGAAAGTAGCAGCTGCCAACATCACCTTTCCCACCTCCGCAATAATCTCCTTCGAGTTCCTCGAGGGCCAACTCGAAGCTCACATAGGTTAGCACTTACCTCGACATTTAGGTTTTCGTCTTGTGTTGGAATTGATTGCGCATCTCTGTTATCTACTATTGGGAGTCCTGCTTGTTGCGCACTGGACTTGGTTTTTAATTCATGCACCATTTGTTTGCATCATTCGCTCACGTACTCGTATATTTCGCTTTTGCTTTTGTGCTTACTTGTATATTTTTGCCCTGTGCAGACCTCATGCTGGGCAAAGGCAAATTAGCTGAACTGAGGGCGCTCGCCCGAACTCATAAGTTGGCGACGGGTTCCCAAACTGTGCCCAACACGGTGGTGGAGATCGCCGCTGCCCAGGGTAGATCGCCTCCTCAAGGCCCAGCTCCTCCAGAGACACTGCCCGCCCCTCAACGAAAAAAGCTCATCTTAAGGAAACCAAAGAGGAAAACTCCTCAAGTGGTTCAAGAAGATGAAGATGAGGATGATGAGGCGACTGAGGATGGCCTTGTCACCAAAAGGAAAAGGGTGGCACCTTCTTCACCACCCGCTCTCCCAACACCAACACCGCCCTCTCCCCCAGCTCCCACACCGCCCTCTCTCCCAGCTCCAACACCGCCGGTCCAAGCAATACCCTTGGCAGCTGCGCTTCCTGCAGTTGAAGGCAACGAGCCCAACTTCATGGAGAACCCTCCTAGTGCCTCCACGCCGTTCGTATCTGCTGGAGAGGGTCCTCCTTCAACTGCCTCAACCGCTGAAGCTGCACCAGGTGGGGATGAAGGCGCTCACAACTCACCGATACTTATAACCGAGTCCCCCACTTCACCACCACGCCAGGAAGCCCCCCTTGCTCAACCAATTCAAGAGGGTGGTGGTGAGAGTCAGCACCAGGCTCCTTCGGCTCCTCCACCAACAGCGGTTGCAAACCTTTCCCCCTTGGTCAAAGAAGTCTGGGGCCTTTCACAGCCAAGCTAAAGATGATGGCAGAGGACCTTCCCTCAATCATAACAAAAGCTGTGAAGAGCTCCAACAAAAAGCTTCAGGACGAGATCTCCACGCTCCAGAAGGAGAATCGCCTGATAAGGATCGAGGCAGAAAAGTTGTCTTGCAACCTGATGATGGCAGAGATCGATCACTCAAGGGTGGAGGATGCCATGAGTGTCGAGTTGAGGGTTGCGCGCAAGGAGGCCTCCGATTTGCGCCAGAAACTGCATCTCCTAGCTCCAGAGAAAATCGAGCTGGAGAGCAAGCTGGTCCCTTACAGACTTAAGGTGGCCAACTTGGAGGCATCGATGAAAGCGGATGCAGCCAAGGTGGAGAACCTTGAGAAGAGATCGGCTGATCGGGAGGTTCTCCTTGGAAAGGTCGAGAAGGAGAGGGACGACGCCGTGAACGAGCTCGCCAAGGCCCGAGAGGAAAACGTGAAGATTGCTGCAGAGCTGGCCCAGGCGCGGGGCGAAGGCAAGAAGGTTGCTGACGACCTTGCTCAGGCTCGTGGGGAAACTGAAGAACTGAAGAAACGAGCTGACGAGCTGAAGCAGCAAACCGAGGGGCTCAAACAACAAAACGAAGAGCTTGAACTGAGCTCCGCCCAAGTCCTTGCCGCTGGATTCGACGCCGCCCTGGAGCAAGTCGCTTGCCAGTACCCCGAGCTCGACCTCTCCATGGTGTCGATATGTAACGAAGTGGTGGATGGGAAGATCGTGCCTTCTGAAGATTAGTCGTCTCCCCCCATCACTTATTCCCTGGGACCCAACGCTTGTTCCCTTTTGTACAAACTTTACCTGTAATAAGTTTTCCTTTTCTTCTTATGCATTCGAACTGATACCACCTTTATTATAAATTTTTCCGCTTCCGCATATGGTGTCTCTGTTTACTTTGCTTTTCCTTGTAGAAACCGCTTAAACAAATTAACTTAGCGATTCAGCGGGCTCAAACGTTTACTCACTGCTTCAAAACTCGAGCAAACTATCAATCTTACATCAATTCATCAACTGTTAACTCAAAGTAAAAACTTGAGCAACTCATTAACCTTCAAGCGACAACATTTAGCATAACTTGCAAACTTTAAGGCAATTAGCTACTTACTAGGCAACAGGTTTAAACTGGTATTACAATACGATTTACCTGATCTGCCTGGCAAGGTTAGCCTTTACTCCTGTCATCGCCTGGAACTCTTCTGATCGCCCTAGGGTTTTAGCGATGTAAGCTTTCTTTTGCCTTCATAACTTGGCTATTGTTCCCTCATCTGGGGGTAGAGGCGCCTTTCGGATCCTTCTCTACCTCCCTGAGTTTCAGAACAATAAGCCGGATAGCTAGGCGTTCTCTTTGAACCTACCTTAGCCATCCTTTAAACTTCTTCCACCCTCCACACCATACCTGAACTCGTTCGAGACGAGAAGGATTTTATCTTGCCTGAACTCGCTCGACGGCGAGAAGGTCTTTATCTGGTGCCTCTACTTTGCCCAGGGATTACATCTCCTCTTCCCTGGATGCACTGAGGACTTTTAACTTGTTCTCGCCTGCACTCGCACAAAGTCGAGGAGGACTTTCTTCTTTCTCGCCTGCGCTCGCTCAACGGCGAGGAGAACTTTTCTTGCCTGCACTCGCTCAGAGGCAAGGAGGACTTTTCTCTTCTTCACAACTTGATCATTGCTCCCTCATCTGGGGGTAGAGGCGCCTTTCGGATCCTTCTCTACCGCCCTGAGTTTCAGAACAATGATCTGGTCTTACTGGGTCAATATTGATGTTTCGCTTAAAGGGGGAAAAGGCATTTTCCTTCCCTTCCCGCCGTTTAAGGTCACAAACACCCCTGACCTTTCAGTTCATCTCGCCTGAACTCGCTCGACGGCGAGAAGGACTTTATCTGGTGCCTCAACTTGCTCAGGGTGTACATCTCCTCCCCCCTGGATGCACTGAGGGCTTTTAATCTGTTCTCGCCTCAAACCGCGCGAGGGCGTTGAGGCCTTTAATCATTACTGGTGCCTCCGATCGCCGAAAGGCAATGAGGACTTTAAAACTTTAACTGTGCCGCCGATCGCCGAAAAGCGATGGGGACTTAAAAACTTTTAGAAAGCATGCAGCATAACTTCAAACTTGCCTTAAATCACGTATGAGTGATAAGGTCTTTTTCTAAAACTTTCGAAACAACAAGCATGCAATCTTAGAAACTTTAAACTTTGAAAACTCTTCTTTATTGGGTGGCCTCATTAAAAACCCTCCTTAGGGAAAAAAGAGTGCCCCCTTCAAACTGTTTTAACAGAAAGCTTGCAAATCTCTTCGTGTTTATTTCTACTTACAAAGCTTTAACTGTAATATAACTTGAGGTGTGTGGCGTTCCAAGTGCGAGGAATCGCCCCTCCTTCCAATGTTTCTAAGCGGTAGGCGCCGTTCCCGAGCGCCTCGGTTATTCTGAACGGTCCCGTCCACTTAGGCAACAACTTGTTCTCCATCTCGTACTGGTGGGCCTTCCTCGTCACCAGGTTGCCTTCTTTAAACTGCCTCGGCATCACATTCGAGTTATACCTTCGTTCAATCCTCCTTTTCACTGCCTCGGCTTTTACTCTCGCCTCCTCCCTGACCTCATCCAGCAAATCCAGATTCAACCTTTTTTCCTCATTCGAGTCTTCCCCTACAAAGTTCTGGAATCTCGGCGAGCTCTCCTGGATTTCCACTGGAATCATTGCGTCGCATCCATAGACCAGGCTAAACGGGGTCTCATGGGTTCCTGACTGCTCGGTGGTGTGGTATGCCCAAACTATGCGGGGTACCTCCTCAGCCCACGATCCCTTGGCTTTCTCTAGCCTTCTCTTCAAGCCTCTTAGCAATACCCGATTGGCGGACTCTACTTGGCCATTTGTCTGAGGGTGCTCGACGGATGCAAATACTTGTTGAATTCCCACCTCTTTGCACAGCTTCTTCAACAGGTGACTTGCAAACTGAGTCCCGTTGTCTGACACCAGGCGCTTAGGCACACCAAACCGGCACACGATGTTCTTCCACACAAAGCTCTCGATCTTGTGTGCGGTGATCTGGGCTACTGGTTCTGCTTCGATCCACTTGGTGAAATATTCAATTGCCACCACCAAGTACTTCATCTGCCTGATCGCCAATGGGAAAGGTCCCAAAATGTCGATCCCCCACGTATGAAACGGCCAAGGGCTGTAAATCGACTTTAACTCTTCTGGAGGCGCTTTGTGTCAATCGGCGTGCTGCTGACATTGCTTGCAACATTGTGCATACTTCTTGCAGTCCTCCCTCATCGTTGGCCAGTAGTAACCTGCACGAAGGGTTCTTGCGGCCAGAGCTCGACCCCCGACGTGACTTCCGCATATCCCTTCATGGAGCTCGGCCATAATTCTTGTACATTTCTCTCCGTGGACACATTCCAGGAGTGGGTGTGTGAACCCAAACCTATATAACTCGCCATCAATCATTGTGAACTTGCTGGAGTTCTTCTTTATCTTCCTAGCCTCCGTCGGATCCAGTGGGAGAAGGCCATCTGCCAGGCATCGCTGGTACTGTGTTATCCACGTGTCTGGCTCATGCGTAGCGCAGACCTGCGTCATATTCACCCTCTCCCCCCGACATGCTCTTATTCTCGGCGATCTCAAGGTTTCCTGAGTCAAAGACCTGTGACTCCTCGCCGCTTTCTCCGTCGACTTGCTTATTTGAAGAACCAGGTGATCTGCCACAAATGCTCTAGGCGTCTTCAGAGTTTCTTGGATCACCGTCCTCTGCCTACCCCCCTTGCCTGAACTGGCGAGCTTAGCTAGCAAGTCAGCTCGGGCATTCTGCTCTCTAGGCACATGCACCACTTCAAAGGAGACAAAGGAAACCTTCAATTCCTGCACGTACGCTAAGTAAGCCGCCATTTGTGGATCCTTGGCCTGGAACTCGCCTGATACTTGTCCCGTGACCAACAGCGAGTCACTCTTAGCCATCAGCACCCTAGCTCCCATCTCCTTGGCCAGCAAGATTCCGGCGATCAGCGCCTCATATTCTGCTTGATTGTTGCTGGCTTTGAAGGCAAACCTCAAGGACTGTTCAATCAGCACACCGTTGGGCCCTTCCAGGATGACTCCAGCACCGCTACCCTGCTGGTTCGACGATCCGTCCACCGAGAGCACCCAACGAAAATCATCCCCCTCAACTCGTGCTGCTTCTGATGAGAGCTCGACCACAAAATCGGCGAAAATCTGCCCCTTGATCGGACCTCGGGGCTCATACTTGATGTCGAACTCCGACAGCTCCACCACCCATTTTACCATCCTCCCAGCTACATCAGGCTTCTTCAGAACTTTCTGGATAGGCAAGTCGGTCATCACCAGTATTGTAAAACTGTGAAAATAGTGGCGTAACCTCCTCGCCGAAAATACCACAGCCAGTGCAGCTTTCTCCAAGGCCTGATACCTTACCTCGGGGCCTTGCAACACCTTGCTGACGAAATAAATAGGCTTCTGAGCCTGGTCTTGGTCTTGGGCGAGCACCGCACTCACTGCCCTCTCAGTTACAGCAAAATACAACCTGAGAGGGGTTCCCACCAACGGTTTGCACAAAACCGGCGGGCTCGCCAGGTACTCTTTAAGCTTGACGAAGGCCTCTTCACACTCCTTCGTCCAGGCAAACTTATTGTTCCGCCTTAAACACTGAAAGTATGGATGGCCTTTCTCTCCGCTAGCCGATACGAAACGAGACAGGGCGACCATCCGACCTGTAAGTTGCTGCACCTCCTTCACGGTAGCCGGGCTCCTCATCGCCAAGATGGCAGCACACTTATCAGGATTGGCCTCTATTCCTCTTTCATTTAAGAGGAATCCCAAGAACTTCCCTGCCTCCACGCCAAAAATGCACTTCTCGGGGTTCAGTTTTAACCTGAACTTGGCGATTGTGGTGAACAACTCCTCCAGTTCCGCAACGTGCTTGCTCTTCTCCGGCGAGGTCACGACCATATCATCCACGTACGCTTGCACATTCCTTCCCAGCATTGGTGCAAGTACCCTATCCATCAATCTTTGGTACGTGGCCCCCGCGTTCTTCAGCCCGAAGGGCATCACCTTGTAGCAGTAGCACGATCTCTCGATCATGAAGGCGGTCTTCTCTTCATCCATGGGATGCATCTTTATCTGGTTGTACCCCGAGAAGGCGTCCAGGAAGCTCACCACGCCTCGTGTTTTCCCAATGCCTTTCATTCAGGCGATTACCGACACGCCAATTCCCACGAGCGTGGTCCCGGTTAAAGCTGTTTTTACTGGCGTGGAGGATCCAGAGGCTCATCTGACCACGTTCCACACACAGATGATGCTGTCAGGAGGGTCGGACGCCGTCTATTGTAAGATGTTCGTGAGCACGCTCCAGGGAACGGCGATGGAGTGGTTTGTGAGCCTGCCTAATGGCCACATAACTAATTTTCAACAATTCTCGAAAATCTTTGTCGAGCAGTATATTGTGAACAAGGCACCGCCCAGGGTGTCCTATGATCTGTTTGATATAAGGCAGTACCATGGGGAGTCCCTCAGAGACTACCTCAATCGCTTCGGAGCACAGATGGTCAGATCGCCGGCCAAGGATGAAGAAATGCTGGTTTATGCCTTCAAGAAGGGCGTGCAGCCAGGGCCATTCTGCGAAGCCTTGATCAGGGCTCATCCAGCGACGTTTGCTGAAGTCAGGCGACTTGCGGTGGCCCACATCGCCGACGAGAGTGAGGTCGCCGAGAAGAGAGGCAGCGTGGCTCCCGCCAGGCCACGCGCCCAGACCAGGATCCAGCCACAGAGGGTGCTGGAAACGGCAGCGGCGGCCAGAAAGGACCAAAGGACTCGCCATCCTTACGATAGGAGAAATAAGGGAAGAAGCCAAGCGCGCCAACCGCCGGCACGCCAACAACCAGCACGCCGGGAATACAATCGCCCGCCTAAGCACAAATTCGTCATGGGACTAGCGGACCTGATTGCTATCCCTAACATATCTGCTAGGTTGAAGGCGCCCGAGAAGGTGGGCGACAAGGTGCTGGGGTCGAAGCCGGACGTCTGGTGCGAGTTTCACCAGTGCTTTGGCCACAACCTGGACTCGTGTTTGTCTTTAGGATACCAGCTCGACGATCTGGTTAAGAGCGGGTTCCTAAACGACTATCTGCTGGACAGAAGGATCGGAGGAGCGTCGAGTTCCCAGCCGGCAGGTGGAGAAGCCCAGCAACACGAGATGCCTATCCATGGGGAGATCCACACCATTGCAGGGGGTTTCTCAGGTGGTGGATGCACCGCATCGCAGAGGAAAAAGTACGCGCGATCGGTGATGTCAGTGGACATGTTTGAAGATCACTCGCCCGAAGTGGACATTACGTTCACCAAGCAGGATCTTCGGGACGTTGTGCCTCATGACAACGATCCCATTGTTATTTCGTTGATCACGGCGGGGAGGAAGGTTCACCGAGTTCTGGTGGACCAAGGAAGTTCGGCAGACGTGATGTTCTGGCCGACTTTCACGCAGCTGGAATTGCCCCTTGACCAGCTAAGGCCCTATGGAGGGTGCTTGTATGGGTTCGCTGGCGACCAGGTGGAGGTCAGGGGGTACATTGAGCTGAGAACCACGTTTACCGATGAGGCTGGGTCGAGGACGGAGAAAATCAAGTACCTCATCGTAAACGCCCCTTCAGCATATAACATCCTGTTGGGAAGGCCCACTCTTAACAGGATAGGCGCAATTCCATCGACTCGGCACATGAAGGTGAAGCTGCCGTCCATGGAAGGGGTGGTGATCACGATAAAGTCTGATCAGAAGGAAGCGAAAAAGTGCTATGAAAATAGCCTGAAAAATAAAAGATCAGTGAGCTATGTCACGACCACCCCACCTCCCGGTGTGAAGCCCAGACCGCCGATAATGGAGGAGGCCGCCGGAAGGGACGTAGAGATGGTAGATGCTGAGCTGGGGGAGAGGAATGCTGGCCTGGAGGAAGAAGAGGCGCGGAATCGCCCGGAGGAAGCAAGGGAACTCGGAATCGCCAAGGCGGTGATCGCCAGAGAATCAAGGCCCAAGCCCGTCGAGCAGTGGCTCGAGAAGGAGATCGGGGGGAAAGTTTTCAAGCTCGGAAGATCTCTGGAGGTCGATCTCCAGGACCAGATCGCCAAGGTGATTGAACGGCATCTGGACGCGTTTGCCTGGTCCGCTTCGGACATGCCCGGGATCGATCCCGACTTCTTGTGCCATCATCTGGCGATGGACAACATGGTGAGACCGGTGCGGCAAAGAAGGAGGAAATTTAATGAAGAGAGGAGGCAAGCGATCAAGGATGAGACCCAGAAACTCCTCGCTGCAGGCCACATCAGGGAAGTCCAGTACCCTGAGTGGTTGGCAAATGTCGTGCTGGTGAAGAAGAGCAACGGGAAATTGCGCATGTGCGTCGATTTCACCGATCTGAATAAGGCTTGCCCAAAGGATTCGTATCCTTTACCGAGCATTGATGCCCTGGTTGATAGTGTTGCAGGGTGCAAGCTGCTGAGTTTCCTGGATGCCTTCTCGGGCTATAATCAGATCAAGATGCATCCCATGGATGAAGAGAAAACAGCCTTCATGACGGAGAGGTCGTGCTACTGCTATAAGGTCATGCCGTTTGGGCTGAAGAACGCGGGAGCCACGTACCAGAGGCTGATGGACCGAGTGCTTGCACCAATGCTGGGAAGGAACGTGCAAGCTTACGTCGATGACATGGTCGTGACCTCGCAGGAGAAAAGCAAGCACGTTGCGGACTTGGAAGAATTGTTCACGACGATCACCAAGTTCAAGTTGAAGCTCAACCCGGAGAAATGCATTTTCGGCGTGGAGGCTGGAAAATTTTTGGGTTTTCTCTTGACCGAGAGAGGAATAGAGGCCAACCCGGACAAGTGTGCCGCCATTTTGGCGATGAGAAGCCCGGCTACAGTGAAAGAGGTCCAGCAGCTGACAGGTCGGATGGCAGCCCTATCTCGCTTCGTGTCAGCGAGCGGAGAAAAGGGACATCCCTATTTCCAATGTCTGCGGCGCAATAACAAGTTCGCTTGGACGAAAGAATGCGAGGAAGCGTTCGTCAAGCTAAAGGAATATCTGGCGAGCCCACCGGTTCTGTGCAAACCACTGCCGGGAATCCCTCTCAGATTGTATTTTGCTGTGACTGAGAGGGCGGTGAGTGCGGTGCTCGCCCAGGACCAAGATCAGGCTCAGAAGCCTATCTATTTTGTGAGCAAGGTGTTGCAGGGCCCAGAAACGAGATATCAGGCCCTGGAGAAGGCTGCGCTGGCTGTGGTGTTTTCGGCGAGGAGGTTGCGCCACTACTTCCACAGCTTCACAATACTGGTGATGACTGACCTGCCCATCCAGAAGGTCTTAAAGAAACCTGACGTTGCAGGAAGAATGGTGAAGTGGGCAGTCGAATTGTCAGAATTTGACATTAAATATGAGCCCCGAGGCCCGATCAAGGGGCAAGTCTTTGCAGATTTCGTAGTCGAGCTCTCATCGGAGGCGACGCGGGTGGAAGGAGATGACTTCCGTTGGGTACTCTCGGTGGATGGATCATCGAACCAGCAGGGTAGCGGTGCTGGAGTAATATTGGAAGGACCCAACGGCGTGCTGATCGAACAATCGTTGAGATTCGCCTTCAAAGCCAGCAACAATCAAGCATAGTATGAGGCGCTGATCGCCGGGATTCTGCTGGCCAAGGAGATGGGAGCTAGGGTGCTGATGGCTAAGAGTGACTCGCTGCTAGTCACAGGGCAAGTAACAGGCGAGTTCCAGGCTAAAGATCCACAAATGGCGGCTTACTTGGCGTATGTGCAGGAATTGAAGAGTTCCTTTGTCTCTTTTGAAGTGGTCCACGTGCCCAGAGAACAGAATGCCCGAGCTGACTTGCTTGCTAAGCTCGCCAGTTCAGACAAGGGGGGTAGGCAGAGGACGGTGATTCAAGAAACTCTGAAGACGCCGAGGGCATTCGTAGCAGATCACCTGGTCCTTCAGATAAGCAAGTCGACGCAGAGAGCAGCGAGAAGCCATAAGTCTTTGACGCAAGAAACTCTGAGATCGCCGAGAATTAGAGCATGTCGAGGAGAGAAGGTGGACGTGATGCAGGTCTGTGCCACCCATGAGCTAGACACTTGGATAACACAGTACAAGCGGTGCTTGGCAGATGGTCTCCTCCCGCTGGATCCAGCAGAAGCTAGGAAGGTAAAGAAAAATTCCAGCAAGTATACACTGATTGATGGCGATCTGTACAGGTTTGGATTCACTCACCCACTCCTGGAATGTATACACGGCGAGAAGTGCACGAGAATTATGGCAGAGCTCCACGAAGGAATATGTGGAAGTCACGTCGGGGGTCGAGCTCTGGCCGCGAGGACTCTCCGTGCAGGCTACTATTGGCCATCCATGAGAGAAGATTGCAAGAAGTATGCCCAATGCTGCAAACAGTGCCAGCAGCACGCCGATTGGCATAAGGCACCTCCCGAGGAGTTGAAGTCGATCTATAGCCCTTGGCCGTTTCATACTTGGGGGATCGACATCCTGGGACCTTTTCCACTGGCGATCAGGCAGATGAAGTACTTGGTAGTGGCGATTCAGTACTTCACCAAATGGATTGAAGCAGAACCAGTGGCCCAGATCACCGCACACAAGATCGAAGGCTTTGTATGGAAGAACATCGTGTGCCGGTTTGGAGTGCCTAAGCGCCTGGTGTCAGATAATGGGACTCAGTTTGCAAGCCACCTGTTGAAAAAGCTTTGTGAAGGGGTTGGAATTCAGCAAGTGTTTGCATCCGTCGAGCACCCTCAGACGAATGGCCAGGTGGAATCAGCTAATCGGGTGTTGCTGAGAGGTTTGAAGAGAAGGCTCGAGAAAGCCAAGGGAAGTTGGGCTGAGGAGGTACCCCGTATAGTTTGGGCGTACCACACCACCGAGCAGTCAGGAACCCATGAGACCCCGTTTAGCTTGGTCTATGGGTGTGATGCCATGATTCCAGTCGAGATTCAGGAGAGCTCGCCGAGATTCCAGAACTTTGTAGAGGAAGACTCGAATGAAGAGAGAAGGCTGAACCTGGATCTGCTGGACGAAGTCAGGGAGGAGGCAAGGCTGAAGGCTGAGGCGGTGAAGAGAAGGGTCGAGCGAAGGTACAACTCAAAGGTGATGCCAAGGCAGTTTAGAGAAGGCAATCTGGTGATGAGGAAGGCCCACCAGTACGAGATGGAGAATAAGCTATCACCCAAGTGGACTGGACCGTTCAGAATAACCGAGGCACTCGGGAACGGAGCCTATCGCTTGGAGACGCTGGAAGGGGGGGCGATCCCTCGTACCTGGAACGCCACACACCTGAAGTTGTACTATAGCTAAGAGCTTTGTAAGTAAAGACAAACACAAATATTACATTACAATGTCTCTGTTAAAATAGTTTCAAGGGGGCACTCTTTTTTTCCTAAGGAGGGTTTTTAATGAGGCCACCCAATAAAAGAAGAGTTTTCGAAGTATAAGGTGTTTCCAGATTGCATATGTGTTATTTCCGAAAGTTTCGAAGAAAGACCTTGTCATTCGTACATGATTTAAGGCACGAAAAGATATGTCGCGTGTTTTCTAAGTTTTTAAAGCCCTCATCGTTTTTCGGCGATTAGAGGCACCAGGTAAGTTTTTAAAGTCCTCATCGTTTTTCGGCGATTAGAGGCACCAGTTAAGTTTTTAAAGTCCTCATCGTTTTTTGGCGATTAGAGGCACCAGTAAAGTTTTTTAAAGTCCTCATCGTTTTTTGGCGATTAGAGGCACCGGTTAAGTTTTTTAAAGTCCTCATCGTTTTTCGGCGATTAGAGGCACCAGTTAAGTTTCTAAGTCCTCATCGTTTATCAGCGATCGGAGGCACCAGATGAAAGACCTCCTCGCCGTCGAGCGAGTGCAGGCGAGAAAGGGGAAAAGTCCTCCGTGTTTCTGGGAGCGAGAAGATGTAACTCCCGGGGCAACGTGGAGGCAAGTTAAAGACCTCCTCGCCGTCGTGCGGGCGCAGGCGAGAAAGGTCCTCAGTGCATCCAGGGGGGAGGAGATGTACGCCCTGGGCAAGTTGAGGCACCGGATAAAGTCCTTATCGCCGTTGTGCGAGCTAAGGCCCATCAGAGACCTCCTCACCGTCGAGCGAGTGCAGGCGTGAGAAAGAAAAGGTCCTCAGTGCATCCAGGGGGGGGGAGATGTACACCCTGGGCAAGTTGAGGCACCACACAAAGTCCTTCTCGCCGTCGAGCGAGTTAAGGCCGTTTAAAGTCCTTCTCGCCGATGAGCGAGTTCAGGCGAGTAAAAGTCCTTCTCGCCGATGAGCGAGTTCAGGCGAGTTAAAGACCTTCTCGCTTGTGTGCGAGTATAGGCAAGATAAAATCCTTCTCGTCTTGAACGAGTTCAGGTATGGCGAAGAGGGTGGAAGAAGCTTGAAAGGTGGCTAAGGTAGGTTCGAAGAGAACGCCTAGCCAGCCAGTCTCTAGCTCTGAAGTTCAGGGAGGTAAAGGAAGATCCCAAAGGGCATTTCTGCCTCAGATAAAGAAATGACTTCCAAAGCATGAGGCTGGAAAAAGCTGGTGTTACCAAGAGGTTTTGGCGATCGGGAAAAGTTCAAACGACGGTGAGAAGGTTGAAAGACTTGTTTGGTAAAGCGGGTCAAGTGGGACGTTGTTTGAACTGATGATTGAGTCACAGTTCGTTGCTTGGAACTTTTCTTATGATCAGGTTAGTGCCTCAGGGGTACAAGTTGTTTAAAGCGATTATTGCTTAAGTTTGAATCGGCTCGAAGCAGTTACGCCAAAGGTCGTGTTTGCCAAAACGCTAAGTTGAACGCAGCAAAGTTAAACATACAAAGAAAGTAAAAGCGCTCAAAAGAAGTCAGAAGAAATATCCAAGTCTCGCTATTGAAATGAGTAACTGTTCAAAACACATGTGCAAGAGTTTTTACAAGGTAAATACAGGTGAATTTATAAAGAAGCAGATGGGGTGGAATTGGTTGAGCCTTCGGCGGGAACGACCTTTACATCTACTACTTCATTGTTTAATGACACCATGCTGAGGTCGAGATCAGGGAATAGGCATGCGAATTGCTCCCGAGCGGCTTCGAATCCAGCAGTCAGAATCTGAGCATAATTTAGCTTAAGTTCTTCAAATTGTCCTTGAAGCTCTTCAACCTGTTTCTTGAGCTCCTCGTTCTGCTGTCCCAGCTCTTCAGCTTGTTTCTTGAGCTCCTTGTTCTGCTGCCCCTGCTCTTCAATCTGTTTTTGGAGTTGTTTGTTAGTCTCGTGAGCATGGAGAAGGTCGTCAGTAACCTTCTTGGATTCTGTTCGAGCTTGGGTCAACT
Organism: Phaseolus vulgaris; assembly: GCF_000499845.2. Lineage (NCBI taxonomy): Eukaryota > Viridiplantae > Streptophyta > Magnoliopsida > Fabales > Fabaceae > Phaseolus > Phaseolus vulgaris. Next base: position 31,330,689 of record NC_023750.2, on the reverse strand, counting down.
CGGCAGCCATCTTCTCTTTTTCCTTGTTCGCCTCGGTGAGATCAGCCATGGCGTCATCCCTTGCTTTTTCTACTTGCCCAAGCAGCTTCTCGCGGTCGATTGACCTTTGCTCCAATTTTTGTACCTTATCGGCATTAGCTTGAATGTGAGCCTCCAGGTCGCTCGCCTTGGTGCGCAGAGGCACGATTCTGCTTTCAAGTTCAACTTTTTCTTGGGCAAGTTCATGGACTTTGCGGCGAAGGTCAGCAGCTTCCTTGCGCGCAAGCCTAAGCTCGGTGCTTAGGGCATCCTCTACTCGGGAATGTTCCATTTCCGCGAGCGTCAGGCTGAATGCCACTTTCTCTACCTCAACCTTCATTGTGCTGTTTTCGGTCTTGAGGTGGTAGACATCGTCTTGGAGCCGCCTGGTGGAGCTATCCACAGCCCTCGTTATGATCGATGGGATATCCTCTGCTATGGTTTTGAGTTTGGCGGTCAGAGGTTCCCACATCCTTGTGACCTCGAGGGAAAGGTTCGCGGCTTGGAGAGGCGCCAGGGGGGCTTGTTGAGGGTTCTCGTCGCCACCTTCCTTAGCAACATTTTCAGTGTTTGTTTCCTGGCGTGGCGACGCAATCGGGGACTCGGTGATTAGGATTGGAGAGGTGTGAGCGACCTCATCCCCGATTGGAACGATTCCTGCAGCTGAAGTGTTGAAAGGAGGGCCCCCTCCTGCTGATATATGTGGTGTGGAGGCGCTCGGGGGTCCTCCAAGAAATTTGGCTCTGGGGCCTCAGTTGCAGGTGGCGCAGTGGCCAATGGAACTGCTTGGACTGGTGGTGAAGGAACTTGTGGTGCTGGTGATGAGGGAGGAGGAGCGGGTGTTGATGGTGGTGTTGAAGCTGGAAGAGGGGGCGGGGCAGGTGGAGAAGATGGTGCCACCCTCTTCCTTTTCGTGACAAGGCCATCCTCTGTGACCTCGTCGTCCTCTTCCTCATCCTCTTGGACAACTTGGGGGGCTTTCCGCTTTGGCCTCTTAAGGACCAGTTTCTTTCGTTGGGTGGGCGCCTTAGGCGGTGATCGCCCCTGGATGATAGCCTTCTCGACCGCCGAGTTGGGAACCGTCTGGGAGCCGGTCGCCAACCCGTGGTTGCGGGCGAGCGCCTTTAAGTCGGCGAGCATGTTCTTACCCAACATGGTGTCTGCATGAAATGAAAGTGCATAAGTTAGCTCAAAGGAGAAAGGGGTAAGTGTACAAGACAATGAGACAGCAAAAGCAGGCATATGCAGAAAAGATAAAACCAAAGTCTTGTGTGTGTCGCACAAGACGCCCAGAAACAATATCAGAAGCAATGTCAAGACAAAGATGTAGCGTCCTAACCTATTTGGAATTCCAACTGGTCCTCAAAGAACTCGAAGGAAATCAAGGTGGGGATCAAGAATGTTATGTGGGCATCTGCCACCCTCTTCCAGAAGAGACAAAGGTCTCTGTCCAAAGCTCCCATGCTATCAGGACTTCTGGGCCTCCTGAAGCAGCTCTTGGACTCCTTTTTCCCCTTGTCCACCCAGTACAAGGGGAAACCGTCGAGAAGGGAAGTGTCTTTGTCATTTGCGCGAACCTGAATGAACTTCCCCTTCCAATCCTTGTACGACTGCTGGAAGATGGTGAAAATGGACCTCCCAGCAATGGCATTCAGGCTGACCCACAGGCGATCTCTTGGGTGTTTGGCCTCGAACAAGAATAAAAACACGTCCACTGACGCGGGCAACCCCAGGTGGGCGCACGTTATCTCGAAAGCTCGGACAAACGCCCAGCTGTTGGGGTGAAGCTGGGCAACAGCGATATTGAGCTCGGTTAAGAGTTCCCTCTCAAATCGAGTGAGAGGGAACCTGAGTTTGACCTTCTTGAAAAAAGTGGTGTAGGCGAAGCAGAAGGGCCCGTCGGCGCTCACTTTATCATCGGCGCACACTGGCAGAGTGGCGGGGCAAGGCAGCACCATCATTCTCTCATCGTGCTCCTTGTGGAACGATTGGTGGGCCTCGTCCCCATTGGTCAATCGCAGAACCGCTCCCGCGGTGTTCACCGATGACGTTTCCTTTAAGAGGGTTGAGTTAGCCCATGGGTATAACGTCTTGAAGTCTGGCAGTGGGATGGGGGCTCCTCCAGCGTTTGGTGGAGTCGCCTGGGCCAGAGCGGTTTGAGAAGACGCAGGCCTCACAGCCTGCGAAGAGGGAGCACCACGAACTTGCGTTGAGTCGTGTGCTTGTGAAGGAGGGTTTCACGCTGATGGAGGGGGGTTTGGGGTGATCTTCGTGCGAGTCATGATAGCAACTGCAAACGAAGAAGGAAGAAAAAATAATCAGGAGGGTTACAAAGGCTGACTCGATCATGAAAGGAAGGTGAAAGACGAACGAATGTGAGTTCGTTGCGACGATCGACAAAGCCCTAAGTTACGCAGAAGGAGAAATGGAAAAACAGCCCACAGCGTATGCACCAGACAGTTACAGGATGATGCAAATCGGTGAAAATGCAAGAAAACCCAGCAGATGAAGGAAAGTAGTTACCTTTCGATGATCGGGAGAATGTTGAAGGGAGGTGGTGATCTAGAGCGTCGAGGAACGTCGAGAGCTTTCGCAGAAGGAAATGAGAGCGTATGCAAGTGTGAAGAAAGTGATGGAACAGTAGGAGCGTAAGGGGTTTAAGGGTTTTTCGAAACGGTTTTGGGAAGCGCTAACGGCAGATGAAGATAGCCGTTGATGAGAGCCACGTGTCGAACGATGCGCGAAGGGTTTGGTGGAGCGTCAGAGCAGCAGAAAGTACTATCGCTTGGAATTCTGCGCCCATGCCACGTAGACCGGTGTTAACGAAGGCTTTTTCAGTCTTTTCGCTAGACAAGTCTTCGCTTAAGACTGGGGGGCTTGTGTACCGCCCTGGTAGTCGGGTGCGGTGACGTGGCATCCTGCTACAGTATAGGCGTGTTGACAAGGCGCCAGGTTGACAGTTGGGAAGGAAGTCGGGAGGCACGTGTAGTCGCTGATAGTTAAGTTAGCGTGTTCCGATCTCCAGCTTACCAAAATAGGCGATCGCCAGGTTGGGGATGAAGTCGCCAGATGCAGACTCAGGCGACCAGGCAGTCGGAGATCGCCAGAACAAGCACATCGCCGAAGATAAAGGAGAAGCAGATTATGAAGGCGGCCGGCGAGACCACAGGGAAGGTGTATGAAGGCCCTACCTCGCCAGTTTCAGTAGAGATCGCACTCCTGAGTTAGCTATGCACTGGGCAGTACCATGCATAGGTAACTTAGCCAAAATGAGAGTAGAAGCAGCGCCAAGTCAGGGAGCCTCCAGATGATGGCACGTGTACAGTTGGAAACGAGCCACGTGTCCAAGTCTGTAACTGCCAGGAGAGAGAAAACAACCAGGTATATAAGAGTTCCTAACAGATTTTCTAAGGTACGCACGTTCAGTTCATACACTTTACGCTTGCGAGTGACAGAGCTGTTTGTGAGAGAGATTTGCACGGTTCCAGTTCTTAGTATTTGGTGATACCGTCACTGACTTGAGCGTCGGAGTGCGATCGGCCGCAGCGGCGCCGTATCGTTTCTTTGCAGGTTCTTGAGATAGATCCAGAGGAGGAACAGAGGTGAGAAGCGGCGCGCACGTCGATCCTTTGACGAGGCATTCTCCAGCGCTCCGGTCAACAGGCAGGATCAAAACCGAAGCAACACAATTAAAATCTGAAAATACCGAACCAAAAACAACAAGGAAACAAGCTAAGACAAGGAAATAACAAAAGAAGAAAGGAAGGAGAAGAGAATGCTCATGAAGATGGATGTATGGTTGAATGATCACGCCACTAGAAGGATGGTTGCTCCTAGATGAGTGTGCTGCCGCCACTTGAGGACACCATGGATCCTTCAAGATAATACTAGAGAAGAAGGCTCAAAAGCTCTCCAATGATCACTCAAAATTTGAGTATAGTTTCTTTACTCTCAATTCCAATCTGAATTTTACAAAGGGAGCACCTCTATTTATAGCCTAAGGTGCTGAAATGCAAGCTACACAAATTCAAATTTCCCTCCTAAACTTGTTCTAGAACCGGTGCCAATTACAAGGCATGAGGAAGGTGTGACCTCTTCCTTCACTTTGGCACCTCCTATTCTACTCCTACACCTATCTACTAACGCACCCCCCTCCTAAAGCTCCTAATTAAATCCTACAAGATGCTATAACAAAAGAGGTTTCTAATGTTTCCCTCTAAGCACCTTCAACCAAAGAAATTACAAAAAGAGAAAATAATTGTCCCTTAGCTCCTAAAGCTTTGAACATGCTTCTTGTAAGCCTTTGAGGTGGGCTTTGACCTCCATGGGCGTCCTCTATTTGTGCCTCTACCTCTTCTTGATCTTGTTGATTGGCCTCCATGTCCACTTGAGCTTGATCTCCATCATACTCCCCGAGTTGGAGAGAATTCGACCACGAATTCTGGAGACCTACAGAAAAAGGAGTTAGATCGCTGACATTAAAAGTATGACTACCTAAGAATGTATCAGGCATGTCTAACTCATAAGCATTGTCATTAATCCTCTTGAGGATTTGGTAAGGTCCATCCCCTCGAGGCATTAGTTTGGACTTCCTTTGAGTAGGAAAGCGATCCTTCCTCAAGTGAAGCCAAACCCAATCGTCCTCATCAAACAACAATGCTTTTCTCCTTTTATTGGCAAGTTAAGCATACTTGCCAACCTTCTTCTCAATTCTCTTCTTGATGTCTTTATGCAAGGTTTTCACAAAAGAAGCCTTTTCATCCCCATCTTTGCACAAGACATCTTCAAGAAGGGGAATAAGAAGAAGATCAAGAGGTGTTAGGGGGTTAAACCCATAGACAACCTCAAAAGGAGAATGTGAGGTGGTAGAATTTACTACACGATTATATGAAAACTCAACATGGGGTAGTAAATTCTCCCACACTCTAGGATTCCCCGAAATAAAACATCTCAATAGTTGTCCCAAAGTTCTATTCACCACCTCGGTTTGACCACCAGTTTGTGGGTGGCAAGTGGTAGAAAATAAAAGCTTAGTCCCAAGCTTGCCCCACAAGGTCTTCCAAAAGTGACTCAAGAACTTGGGATCTCTATCGGACACTATAGACCTAGGAATCCCATGCAAGCGAACCACATCTTGGAAGAAGAGGTTTGCAATGTGGCATGAATCATCCACTTTGTGGCAAGGAATAAAGTGAGCCATCTTTGAAAAACGATCCACTATCACAAAAATGGAGTCCTTTCCCTTTGATGTCTTGGGTAAGCCTAAGATGAAATCCATAGATATATCTACCCAAGGCATTGAAGGGATAGGAAGAGGAGTATATAGACCATGGGGATGCATTTTAGACTTAGCTTTGCGGCAAGCTATGCATTTATCACACAAACTATGAACATGTTTATGCATATGAGGCCAAAAGAAATGCTCATGCAACACATCCAAAGTTTTAGCAACCCCAAAATGTCCCATTAAACCCCCCTCATGAGCTTCTCTAACAAGAGATAATCTAATAGAGCATTGAGGAACACAAAGACGTTTTCCTTTAAAAAGAAAGCCATCTTGTATAAAAAAGTCTTTCTATCCTCCCTTAAGACACTCTTGATAGATGAGAGAAAAATCAAAGTCATCATGATAAAGTTCCTTAATGTGATCAAAACCAAGATATTGAGAGCTTAAAAGATTTAGCAAAGTGTATCTTCTAGAAAGAGCATCTGCCACAATATTTACTTTGCCTTGCTTGTGTTTGATCACATAAGGAAATTGCTCAATGAATTCCACCCACTTAGCATGCCTCATGTTAAGTTTGTTTTGGCTTTTCAAATATTTAAGAGATTCATGATCACTATGTATCACAAACTCTTTGGGAAAAAGATAGTGTTGCCAAGTAAACAAAGCCCTAACAAGTGCATATAATTCCTTATCATAGGTGGAATAATTGAGATGACTTCCCTTTAATTTCTCACTAAAATAGGCTATGGGGTGGCCCTCTTGAAGGAGAACAGCCCCAATACCTATGCTTGAAGCATCACACTCAATCTCAAATGTCTTAGTGAAATTAGGAAGGGCCAAGATGGGAGCATTAGTCAATTTTTCTTTCAAAGTGTCAAAAGCATTTTGTTGTGCTTCTCCCCATTGAAAGACCACATCCTTTTTCACTATGTCATTGAGTGGTGCGGCAATGGTACCAAAGTTTGGGACAAATCTTCTATAGAAAGAAGCAAGTCCATGAAAACTTCGGACCTCATTCAAAGATTTCGGTGTAGGCCAATTTTGAATGGCCATCACCTTTGTTTTGTCCACATGGACCCCTTTGCACCAAAGAAATAATGTCCTTGCACCAATCTGATCTTGAGGTCTTGGAATCCTCAAATGAAAGATGTCAAAGCAAGCACACCAATCTCAAAAGCAACCACCACAAAACCAATGAAACAATAAAGACAAACAAGAAAAGGTATAAGCAAAGAGAGGTAATTGCAAAAGGAAAACTATATGTAAGACAAACTCAAAGAGTAAGGAATGAAAGACAATCAAGAAAAATAAAGAACTCAATGAGAAAGTAGGCACACAAAAGAATACTCAAGGAAAAGCACTAGAGTAGATGAAGAAAACAAAAAATTTAGCTACTAGAAATTTTATTTTTTTTATGCAAACTGTGCTTGATATTCACTGATTTAACTGGAATGATGTAGAGCGAACTGGATTATGAAATTTAAACCACAGAAACTTCAAGATGTTAACTCAATAATGGCACTGGAATCAATTAAAAACAGTAAGCCAATTAATTGAGATAAATTTTTCAAAATCGCTGCCAGATTACCGTATTCTTTTCGGCAGAATTGTACACTTTTTTTATTTTATTTATCATTTTTTGTGTACTTTGAATTTTTGAGTAATTCTTTTTTCTACTTTTTCTAACACTTTGAATATCACAAATCCAGAATTTTAGAATTTTCCAGTGAGTAAAACAATTGCAATAAGGAAAAACAGTAAGCACGTTTTCAGAAACAGAGGAATCCTAATAGGAATGAAAAACATAATTATGAACTAGCAAAGACATAATGGAAAATGATGTATAGGAGCTTGTATAGGTCTAGAATACAAGCATGAACTCAAACTAAAACAGAAAATGCACAAAGGATCAATATCAATTCAGAAAATTATATGACACCAAAGCAAGAAACAATAAAATCAACAAAAGTACTACTAGAAGTGATGACAATTATGGAAAAACAAGACTAAGACAAAACTTGTAAAGATTCAAAAAGGAAAATACTCAAACATATGATAGGCAAAAGAATTAAAACAGCAAGCAAACTCAAAATAAGCCTAAAACAGAAACTTAAATTGCAAGAAATTAAAAGAGCTCTTGAAATAAAGTGCTACACAACTCAACAATTAAACAAGAACACACCTAAACTCTTGATACCACATGATGTGATTCCACTAGCACAATTAGAATGATTCTTGACATTCTTAGGAATCATCTTGAGTTGGTTATGAGATAGGCACTTTATCATAGAATTGGTTCAAGGTTCTATGAACAAGAACTCACCAAAACTAGTGCCAAAACACAAACTCATATGGAAGTTCCAATTATAGTCAAATTGAACCGAACAAAAAGGAACAAAAGCTAAGCAAACTGAAATAGAATGCTGGAAAATAAGATGTACCGAACCAAAAGCTGGAAAATGAAGAAGAAAGATGAAGAACAACAAGAAACACAAAGGAACCGAAGCAACACAATTAAAATCTGAAAATACCGAACCAAAAACAACAAGGAAACAAGCTAAGACAAGGAAATAACAAAAGAAGAAAGGAAGGAGAAGAGAATGCTCATGAAGATGGATGTATGGTTGAATGATCACGCCACTAGAATGATGGTTGCTCCTAGATGAGTGTGCTGCCGCCACTTGAGGACACCATGGATCCTTCAAGATAATACTAGAGAAGAAGGCTCAAAAGCTCTCCAATGATCACTCAAAATTTGAGTATAGTTTCTTTACTCTCAATTCCAATCTGAATTTTACAAAGGGAGCACCTCTATTTATAGCCTAAGGTGCTGAAATGCAAGCTACACAAATTCAAATTTCCCTCCTAAACATGTTCTAGAACCGGTGCCAATTACAAGGCATGAGGAAGGTGTGACCTCTTCCTTCACTTTGGCACCTCCTATTCTACTCCTACACCTATCTACTAACGCACCTCCCCTCCTAAAGCTCCTAATTAAATCCTACAAGATGCTATAACAAAAGAGGTTTCTAATGTTTCCCTCTAAGCACCTTCAACCAAAGAAATTACAAAAAGAGAAAATAATTGTCCCCTAGCTCCTAAAGCTTTGAAAATGCTTCTTGTAAGCCTTTGAGGTGGGCTTTGACCTCCATGGGCATCCTCTATTTGTGCCTCTACCTCTTCTTGATCTTGTTGATTGGCCTCCATGTCCACTTGAGCTTGATCTCCATCATTTCTTCTTCCTCTTCTCAGTACATATTTATATTATTTAGTAAGAGAAACACACATGCTGACGTTTTCTCTCTCCACCACCATCGTTCTCTCCGACGAATGCAACGCCACCATCATCACCATTGATTTTGCTATTTTTTCATTATCCTTTCTCTGTTTCCATTGCCGATTTCTATTGTAGGCGTTGAATTAAAATTAAAAATCATTTTATTGATCAAAATATTGACTGTTATTTAAAATTGAATATAAATTACTTTTATTCTCAAAATATTGAAGCATATGATTAATTTCTTCTTGTGTAGATTTTATTAAATTATGATATAATCTCTTATGATACAATATTAAATTTATATTTATTTAACAACCATATTGATGATTTTATCCCCTTTTTAAATTATATCATGAAATGTATTTTACTTAATAATAACATTTTAAATTATTTATACGAGTTCTTGTCGATTGACTTTCTCGTCGGTTGGCCTTGGCGACAAGCTCTAGCCCTGGTCTGTCTCTTCTGGAATTTGCTCTGCGTTGTGTTGCACTGGAACGCGGCTCCGTTGAAACAGCTACCTGTTGATTACACTGTGACGATCAAGTCAGTAAAGGACTTACTAGAATTTAAGAAGTATTCGGTTGTGATTACTAGAAACAAGGCAAGGCTAGTTGCCAAAGGTTACAATCAAGAAGAAGGAATTGATAATGGTGAAACCTTTGCTCCTGTTGCAAGATTAGAAGTTGTAAGGTTGTTGGTGGTTTTTGCTTGTATGAGTGGATTCAAACTATTTCAAATGGATGTTAAGAGTGCTTTTCTCAATGGAATCATCAATGAAGAAGTCTATGTTGAGCAACCACCGGGCTTTGAAGATCATCAACATCCCAATCATGTTTATAAGCTGAAAAAGGCATTGTATGGGCTTAAGCAAGCTTCAAGGCAGTGGTATGAGAGGCTTAGTAACTTTCTTTTATCTAATGGCTATGAGAGAGGGATGATTGACAAAACTCTCTTCATCAAGAAGGCAAATTCTGAAATTATTTTGGTCCAAATTTATGTTGATGACATCATTTTTTGTGCTACCAAAGATAGTTTATGTGAGAAATTTGTGGCTGCCATGCAAGGTGAGTTTGAAATGTCCATGATGGGGGAGCTTTCATTCTTTCTTGGACTGCAGGTCAAGCAATCCAAAGATGGAATTTTCCTATGTCAATCAAAGTATTGCAAAGAAATTATCAAGAAATTTGAAATGGAAAGTTGAAAAGAAGCTAGCACACCTAGGCCTTCAAGTTGTTACATGGATGTTGAAGTTGCTGGAAGAGGGGTAGATCAAACAAAATATACATGATTAATTGGTTCCTTACTCTATCTCATAGCAAGTAGACCGAATATCATGTTTGTCGTGTGTCTATGTGCAAGATATCAAGCAAATCCAAAGGAATCTCATCCCAAGGCTAAAAAAAGAGTTCTCAAATATCTCAAAGAACAATCAATGTTGGTCTATGGTATCCTTCTCACTCTTCTATACACTTAATTAGATATTAAGATTCTGATTTTGTAGGATGTAAGCTAGAACGAAAAAGCACAAGTGGCACTTGTCATCTTCTTTGATCAAGTTTCATTTCTTGGCATAGCAAGAAACAAGCTTGTGTAGCTCTTTCCACTGTAAAAGTTGAATACATTGCTACTGGAAGTTGTTGTGCACAAATTCTTTGGCTTAAATAGCAGATAGCAGACTTTGGTTTGAAGATTAGCAAGGTTCCTTTGCTTTGTGACAATACAAGTGCTATAAATCTCACAAAATATCAGATTCAGCACTCAAGAACAAAGCACATTTAGATTCGTCATCACTTCATAAGAGATCATGTGAACAATGGAGATTGTGAGATGAAATTCATTTAAACAAGACTGCAACTTGCTGATATATTCACAAAACCTTTGCCAAAAGACACGTTTTTCTTTTTAAGAAATGAATTAGGCATTCTTGACTCTCAAAATCTTTCTTAAAATTGTTTTCTCTGCCTAAAGTCTATTTGTGAAGAAAAATAGGGGGAGAATATGGTTTATGTGTTATCCTACAAACTGCTATAACCTGCTATAACTCTGATTTAATGTTCTGTTGCAATCTGGTGTGTATGGTGTTATCGTTTGGTGTGTTTTAGATGAGTTTTTTGGCTGGTTTTTCTACTGTTATGATTGTGTAGAAAATTGATTTATGTGCCATCATAACCTACTATGAGAGATTCTCTGCATTGCATAGCTTTTTTTTTTTTTTTGCAGGTGTTGTTTTAGATTCAATCAAGATCAACACAAACAACCAGGGATTTGTCTTCATCAAATAGGGGGAGATTATTGATCAAGTGCTTTGAAGAATCCAAATCTAAGGTGTTTGATGAAAGGCTGGTAGAATAAAGTGTGATCCACTCCTTTGTTGAATCTATAACTGATGTGAATTAAAACCTTTTTTAAATTAAGTGTTTTTCCAACTAAGTGAAAAACAATCTGTTGTTTTGTCAAATCAACCGGTTGTTTTACTCTTAGGAGTTTTTGAAAAAGGTTGAAAGGTGTTTGGTTTGGTTGACTTAACTGTCAAGCCAAAACAATCGGTTGTTTCGTGATTTCAATCGATTGTTTCTTTGCAAATTCTAACATAATTCAATTTTGAATGGTGAATCTATTTTAAATGTTTTCTAACTGAATATGCTCCTTCATTAAATGCTCTGACCAATCTTTGGAAAATATAAATGGTTTGTTTATGTTTTCAAACATATAAGAAACAGCTTTGAGAAATTCAGTTAGACAAATTTGATTCTAAGATTTCAAGATTCACATTAAGCTTTGGATTTTCAAGAGAGAGTGGAATACGATTGCAATTGTATTCAATTCAGATTGTACTGTGATCATGTGTAATCCTTTCTAAACCTATTGTATTTCTGGTGTTGTGTTGCCAATGAGTATTGTGTGTTCTTGAGGTGTTCAAGATCAATACTTTTGGTGTGGTTTGCCAAAGGTAGTGTGTTTCTTTAAGGGTTCAAGGTATGACTTTGGTGGGTTGTGTTTTGTAATCTGGTTTGATTGCTTAGTGGATTACCCAGTGGTATTCTGGGGACTGGATGTAGCTCTTGGCTTAAGAGTGAACCAGTATAAGTTGTTTATGTGATTCTCTCTTACCCTGAACTCATTTTAATTCTGTTTTAAGGTTATTTGATACAAACAACTGAATGTGTCGAAGAAACAACCGATTGTTTTTCTATGTATTGCTGCATAATTGCTTGAGTTCTTGGCTAACTTGATTCCTGTTCTGGATTTATAAAAATAATTTTATTAAACCTAAAAAAGTTTTGAAAAACCCCCCTTTAAACAATTCAACCCCCCCCCCCCTCTTATTAAAGGTCATATATTCTTACATGATGCAGCAGTCATTGATGTTAAATCTTTCGATTCAGAGATGGCAGTGACCTTAGGCTGCCATGTTCTATCAAGACATTTTAATATCTTGATGTTCAGTTCCTCCTTGTCAAAATTCTTACCAAGACTCATCAAGTGATTCACTATGTGAGAGAACCTCTTATGCACATCACAAATGGTTTCTCCCTTCTACATTCTAAAAATTTCATACTCTTGTATAAGAGCATGCTTTCTAGCTCGCATGACATCGTTTGTCCCTTCATGTGTGACTTCAAGGATGTCCCACATTTCCTTTGCTGAGCTACACTGTGATACCCTGAAAAATTCATCACAACTCAAGGCAGAGGTTATTATATTCTTGGAAATCCAGTCAAATTTGGCTTTTTTACTTTCAACCTCAGTCCAATCAGATGAAGGTTTATCAATTAAAACCTCATCTCTTTTCACTTGAGGTATAAAGGGACCATTTTCAATTGTTTCCCATATACCCTTATCAGTTGAATGCATAAAGATTTTCATTCTCGCCTTCCTAAACTGGTAATTAACCCCAGAAAACAGTGGTGGCATGTTTATGGAAGCACCTTCCCCAAAAGGAAACTTGTCAGTCATGTAAAAAGATTTTACCAGAAAAAAACATAAACTTGAATATTTTTCAAGAACCTATCTCTTGATGCCAATTGTTAGAATAGATGGCTTAAACAAGAGGGGGGTGAATTGTTTATCAAAGATTTTCGCAAAACATGATTAAGATAGAACCTTTATCAAACAATCATAGATAAGCACTTAAGGAAAGCAATCCAACAATGATACAGAAAGTGTTACAGAATTTTAACCGATTGAAATTGCGTTTTAATCGGTTGTTTATACTAGCAACAGAAACAGAATTAACACAATCAGTTATAAGGTGTTAGAGAAAGAGAGATTTACACAAAAGTTTTATACTGGTTCACTCAACCTTGAGCTACATCCAGTTCTCAGAACAACCTCTGAGTTGCACTAGTAATCAAATCCAGATTACACAAACACACCACAAAGAGGTGACCTTGAAAACCACAAGACCCACTCACCCTCTTTACAACTCTACACACCTCAAGACATAACACCCTCTAACTTTGCAGGATTTTACACACTTACAGTTGTAATGAAAGAACAATTACAAGAACTTTGAAAGGGATAGAAAACACCTGAGATTATACAAAACAGGAAGCCCTATGATCAGATCTTGTACCAGTGCAAAGCTTTAACAACAATCTTGCAAAACCTTTGAAAACTTCTTTCAAAAACAAATCTCAATCTCTATTTCAAACTGTGTAAAAACTTGTCATTTGTTTTGAAAGAAAGGCTATATTTATAGCACTTGAAATCTAGTCGTTTAAGGCAACATTAATGAGCTAAAACAGTTTTGATCACATTCAAAACAGCTAAAACAGGTTTTCAAAAAACTGTTATCAAAACACACATTTAACCGGTTGAAACCACGATTTAACCGGTTGAATGGGTTAGGTAGTTACATAACCAATTCAAAAAACAGTTTCAAAACCTTTAAGTCAGCTAAGTGACAAACAGCCGATTATATCGATAAATCAACCGGTTGTTTTCCCTTTGCTTGGAAAAACACTTTGTTTATTTAAAACATATTGATTAAGCTTTGTGCAAGGATTAAGAATTGATCTTAACATAGATTCTAAACATCCTAATCTAAACCCAAACAAAAAGTAGCACAACTTCAAGCTTTAACTTGGATTTGAAACATCAAAGCTCCCATGCTCAACATATCAGACACTGCTTCTTCTGCACCAATGTAGGCAACAACTCGACAACGTATCTCAGTAAACATCCTTGCTGGATTCCTGATCAGTGGGTCGCTGAACGGTCCTGCCATGAATCTCTGCCTAAAGGCGTGGGTGGACCATCAAGGGTTCATCCTGGGTCTGGAGCTTCACTATGAACGCCCCAAACTTGTTCAAATAATCCTTTAGAGACTCATCTTGCCTCTGCTTCACGCTGAAAAGATCAAAGGAGACTGATGGTCGGGCCTAGTTAACAATGAATTGTTCCCTGAACAACTCAGAAAACTAGTCGAGGGAGGTGATGTGGCTGTCAAGAAGGCCACTGAACCACTACAGAGTTGTGCCTGTGAACGTACCTATGAACATCGTGCAATAGATGGCGTATGTTCCTCCTGAAATGATCATTTGGGCATTGAACGCTGTAAGATGGCTTTCGAGGTCTTTTACGCCCGTAAAAAAATATTGGGCGTTATGTAGTTAGTTGGTACGAGAGCGTCCATAATCGCCTACGAGAATGGCTTGGGGCGAGCTCTTAGAAGAGCAATCGGGCCTCGCTCCACTGTAGAGCATTCATCAAGTTGTTGTAAGTTCTTGCGCAATTCCTCGTTGGTCTTGCGCAACTCCTCACTGCTTACTTGTGAAACGTCTATCTCCACCATCAGCTGATCTTGCCTGAGCAAGTGCTCAGCTCGAGCTTCTGCCATAAGCTTTTCTTGCTCAGCTTTAGCTGTTGCCAACGCTTCTGTCACTGCATCTATACTTAGCCTTTCCTGCTCAGCTCTAGCCTCTCGTTGGATCCGCTCCTGCTCCCGCTTGTACTGCTCATTGGCTTCTTGGAGAGCCCTCACAGTTTCCATAAGTTGTTGTATAGTGGGGGCATTGTTCCCCTCAGATCCCAGTGGACCTTGCCTCGTGTTCCTCATTGCGTCAGAAAACTCAAACAAAACTGATAAAATTTTATCGGGCCCCACGGTGGGCGGCAAAAGTTCTTGTCGGTTGACTTCCTCGTCGGTTGACCTTGGCGACAAGCTCTAGCCCCGGTTTGTCTCTTCTGGAATCTGCTCTACGTCGTGTTGCGCTGGAACGCGGCTTCGTTGAAACAGAGGGGGCCCTACCTGTTGATTACACTTCGACGATCAAGTCAACAAAAGGCGTACTAGAATTTAAGAAGTATTCAGTTACAGTCTTAAAAACAACGTACCTTTACCTGGGGTCTAAAGCCCCTTTGACAACTTATCTCTTGTAACAGCTTACTCTCATGAGAATCTAATCTCAATTGAAAGCATACTCAACAGGAAAACATTTTATTTATGGGTGTCTTCTCTTCAGGTGCTGCAACAGAAAGGAATCTTATGATATGAATCCAAATAGAAATGACAATAAAATTGGGAATTTAAGGTTACGGAACAGAATAAATTCAAAACAATAACAATAAAAACCTGGATAAAGGAAGGCGCCACAAACAAAGTTTGATAAGCCTAAGGATGATCGCCACAAGAATTGGTGGATTCTTGATAAGATCGCAAGATACAGGGAAAAACCCTAACAGAGAAACACTCTCTAAAATTGTCAAAATATTCGTCCCCCTAATCTGAGTTTCAACAGTGTATAAATTACAAAGGTCTTTTCTTGTTTGTAAGAAAATAAGACGATACTACAATCCTTATATTTCAAGAATGATCATTTGTCCCAGTGGTTAGGTTGATACTCTGTACTTGGTCCTGAGTTCAAATCCTACAATAAAAGGAGACAAATCAGACACATTAAAAGTGCTACTCATATTGTACTTACTTGAAAGATCAATCTTGTAGGCATTGTCATTAATGATTTCTAACACTTGAAAAGGTCCATCCCGTGCTTTCTCACATAGTCAACCTTAACCTGTGTATCTTTATGCTTTAAAACAGAAATGTTAGGCATAGTTAACAAATATATTGGAGTTAAAGGATTTAATCCATACAAAATTTCAAATGGATCACAATTCGATGTGCTGTCAACAACCATATTGTAAGCAAACTCAACATGATGTAAACATAATTCTTGGATAGTGATCTTGCCGGTGACTTGATTGTCAAAGGACTCGCCACGTCAAACTTATGCCTTCCGCAAACACGTTCCAAGCGCTTCCTCAAAGAACCCCAAGCGTACCTGCGAAACACAACAAACGGCGCCTCTAGCGGCCGATTGCACTCCGACGCTCAAGTCAGCCACACAAAACCACCAAAGAACTAAGTACGAGGAATCTCTGGGAGACTCGTGTGCACTCTGTGATTCTCACTCTCTCTCTCTCTGTGTTAACGGGTAACTTGCACGAATGAAATCTTACCTCTGCATGAGCGTGGAATGCCTTTATATACCCTGCGGCGCGCCTAAGTTATTCACAAACGAAATAACTTCGCATGTTTCTTTCGCTGGATGTCTCATACAACCTCAGTGTGAATACCAGGTGTGGCCTGGCTAGCGCACGTACCAGGTGTTACCTATTGTGTGGGCGATCGCCCCTGCATTGCTCCATGCACGTTATGGGTTAGAGAGCCCCAACCACCGACTGGCTGCTAGCTCCCTTAGGCCACTCTCGTGCGCAGTACTATGAAGCACCTGATCTTCTCCTTCTTCCACTACTCTGCCGCACGAGACTCATACGCAACACTCTCGCTGGGAATTGCCTCTCGCTCCTAGCTTGCCTGTGCATGGCGCGACGACCGATCGTCTTACCTAAACGATGATCGTGCATCCCTTCTGACCACCGACCACCACCTTAACACCGATCACCCCCGGGTAACCCTCTCAACGACACACCACACATCAGCTTCCCTGGCCCACGTGTGCCACTAAGAGCGGTCCACGTGGCTATCTACTGCTGACGTCACCGACAACCGACCGCCGACCGGATCACACGCCCCCCAGTCTCGAGTTGTATACTTGTTTTCAGGGAAGAGACTAAGTGAGCGTCCTCAGCGGCCACGTGGCAAGTGACGCCACGTCACGTGCCACATCACGTGTTGTGCTTTAAGTGACTTTACGCTTTCCTCCCTTAATCTCGCGACACGTGTACGCTTCAACGGCTAACATGAAGCGTTGTTTGCACCTCTTCACGTTCAAAACTTATGCGCCTCCATTGTTCCATCACCTTCTCCAACACTTTCTCTCTGAAACCTTTCGACTCCCCGCTTGCGATTCATCATCCCCAATCTCAAGCTTCCAGGAACTACCAGCGATCGACAAAAGGTACCCCCTTTCTTCATCTATGCCGTATTTGGACATCTTTGACCGATTGCATCGTCCAATAAGTGCACTGTGCATACATTGTGGATTGTTTTTTCTTCTTTTGCACTGTACCAGGGTTTCCTCTGGTTTCTTCTTTTTTTGCGTTTTCACTTCTTCTTCCCCTTCGTCACTTTCGTTTCTCCATTCTCTTCACGCCGTAGTGCTTTCGTTCCCTTTGTCTTCCTCTTGTTTCTCATTGACCCTTCATTTTTTCTTTCTTTTCCACTGTAGCTAATGGCTCGCACAAAAACCACCGCACGCCTTGCTTCTCCTTCCGGTGCACAGCCTTCCGCCCGTGCACCATCGTCGTCTTCAACAAGCGCAATCCCTTCGGTGAGCGCGCAACCCAGAGCGCCTCTTGCTCCCCAAGACTACGCGCGAGCGTACCAGTGGGCTCCCCTCCATCTGCTCGCCGAAACCTCTAACCAACTTCCCGCTGATCATCTAGCCACCCTGCTCAAGAGTGACGCGGACGAGCCCTCAAGTGCCCTCGATAGGGAAGACGACAGACACCTGGGCATGTGCATCCCCCCCCCGAGGCATGCCTGTATGCGTGGACGGGGTGCCCTTCACCTTCATCTACTCAGCCATCTTCAAAAGGCTGCGTCTCCGACTCCCTTTCACCTTCTTCGAGAAGGATCTCCTCACCGAGCTGAACGTGGCTCCGTGTCAACTCCACCCGAACGCTTGGGCATTCATCCGGGCGTTCGAAATCCTTTGCAACCATTTCGGACACCCTCCATCGACTGACGTCTTCCTCCATTTCTTCGAGGCCAAGAACCCCGGTGACAGGTCGTGGGTAAGCCTGAATGGTGTCTCAGGGAGGGTAATCTTGGGCCTATACCAACAATCCTTCAAGGATTGGAAGGGTAGGTTCTATATGATCACCTCCAACGAGCACAGCCCAACCCTACTCGAGGGCTTCCCCCTCTACTGGGTTCCCAAGGTAGAATTCAGGAAACCCCGGGGTTTGGAGGCCATGGCGCCATACAAGCGCGAGCTGTGTGGCCTTCTTTCGAGCCTGGGCACCAAGTTTGGCTCCTCCACCCTCATCAAGCACGAGTTTGATGCAGAGATGCTCAAGAAATACATTGGTTTTCCCTCTTATCTTCTCTCTGACTTGCTATTATTATTATTTTGAACATGCGCCTCGTGCTTGCTTGCCATACTCATTCATCTGCATATGCTAATCGCCTGTCTGAGCTTTGTTTTATTTTTTTCTCGGCTTCTTGCGCACTAACCTCTTGTTATGCTTACCTGGTGCAGATATGACTTCCACAAGGGAACGCCGGCAACAACTGATCGAGCTTGCCAAAATTCGACGAGCTGCCGGGTCGTTCTCTGGGGCGGAGGCGACCGCCGAACCCATTCCCGCTTTCCCCATCTCGGTCGTGCCAGCTGACGGCCCCGAGACCAGGGGCGATAAGAAGAGGAAACGGTCGGTGAAGGCTCCCACCACCGTCGTGACCATCGACGAGGAGAGCTCGGGGTCCCCCTTGGTCCAACGGAGGAAAAAGGGAACCGAGGGACCTGAGGAAGACGCCATCCCAATCCCTCAGGCTCAGGCCTCCCCTGCACGCCCTCCTTCTCCAACTCCTCTTCCTTCCCCGCTCCCTGCCAGACCACTCCCACTGCCTCAAGCAACTGGGAGCGGGGTTGCGCGCTCAGAGGGGACCTCTCGCCCTCCCACCTCCCCATGCCCTCAAGATTCTGCTACCACAACCGAGGGTGGTGGCGAGAGTTCCCTCCAAGCATCGGGTCAAGCGCTGAGGGGCTCTCCAGAGTCCTTCGCCTGACTAAGCAGCTGATTCAAGGACGCGAGCTAGTCAAGTGGAGTGCCAACGAAGTGGATCTCCATCTGGCGGGCCAGATGGTGCTTTCCCTCGAGTTCTCCACGTAGCATCGCCGTCTTAAGAAGCTGGAAGGTAAGATGAACGAGTTGCTCAACCAGAAGGAGTCGCTCCAAAGCGACTACGAGGCTCTTTAAAATACCAACGGCATGCTGAAGGACATGCTGGAGGAGGCCAAGAAAGGACGCGCCCTACAAGTCCAGGAGACCATCAAGGCGGAGATGCTGATGGGGGATGCCATCGCCGCTCTTGATGCTGATCTGCTGGAGACAACGGGAAGGACCCTCCAGCTCGAGACTGAGAATACCTTTCTGCGTCAACAGCTTGCAAAAGACCACCTCTCAGCAAAAGACCAAAAGCTCAAGGACGCTGAATCTGCCAACGCCACTCTGATCACCGAGAAGGTCGTGCTTGAGAACGAGAAGACCAAGCTTTGGGAAGAGGCTGCCGATACCTTCACCGACGGGTTCGACTTGGCCCTTGAGCAGGTGAAGTGCGTCTTCCCAGAGGCTAACTATTCTCAGTTCGCGATGGACTTCGAAGTGGTGGATGGCAAGATCGTCCGCCCTTGATTGCTTTTGATGTAGCTTTCTTTATTTTGTTCATAAACATTTGTCTTGTAAGAACTTTGACTGTATATATTAAATTCCTCTTTTCTCTTACTGCTCGTTCTGTTGTGTACCTCTTACTTAGCCTTTAGCTCTTGCTATGCACGATTAACTGTTTAACCTACACGAGCTTGGTACAAAACCTTGACTGTATTTGAACTTTTTCTTTTGACTTTGACCACAACTAACGACGTTTGATAACGCCGGAGCTTGGTTCGCTCAGGCCTACCGCGTAAGAACTTGTCCAAAAACTCTCAATATTGTTCTAACCACCCATGACCGATCAAAGCGCTACAGCCACTCATCAGTCATCGAGCCTCTGCTCCCACCTTATATCCATCTAGGTTGTGTGTCGCTCCAGCGCTAAGTGCATAGAGGACTTCGACCTCGATCGGTCGAGGATGATGCCTTGTCTTGGGGAAAAGAGTGTTTCTCGATAACCCCTCTTGCTTGCCCCAAGGCCATCAAACCTTATCTCGTCGGGTCGTACATCGTCCTTCTCACTCCTGGGGTGAGGAGGGTTTCTTGACTAAGAATTCTACTGCGCCAATTTTGATGTTATGCCACTTGGGTAAAGGTGTTTCTCGAAATCCCTCCTTCCCTTTATTGGACTTACTAACACCCCTGCCCTTTCGAACCTTAGTTGCCTACACTCACACCTGGGGTGAGGAGGTCTTTAAACCGACTGCCCTGCTCGCGCCTGGGGCAAGGAGGGTTTAACCGATTACCTGCGCTCGCGCCTGGGGCGAGTAGGATTTTAACTTAAAAACTTGCAAACCTTTCATACTGATAACTTCTTTTTTTTATTGGGTGGCCTCATTAAAACCCTCTTCTGGGAAAAAGAGTGCCCCCTGATCTGTTCAAGCTGTTTATACTAGCGCAAAGGCGCGACTACTTTACATTCTCAACTGAAATAGAACTTTAAATGCGTGGCATTCCACGTTCTGGGGATCGTCCCTCCGTCCAAAGTCTCTAGCCGATAGGCGCCATTCTCCAACGTCTCCACCACTCTAAACGGGCCAGTCCACTTAGGGGACAACTTATTCTCCAACTCGTGCTGATGTGCTTTCCTCATCACCAGGTTCCCTTCTTGGAACTGCCTCGGTCGCACCTTGGAGTTGTGCCTACGCTCCACCCTTCTCTTTACGGCTTCGGCACTAACCCTGGCCTCTTCTCGTACCTCATCCAGGAGGTCCAGGTTTACTTTCCTCTCCTCGTTGGACTCCTCGGCCACGAAATTTAGAAACCTTGGTGAGCTTTCTTGTATCTCCACAGGGATCATAGCGTCCGACCCATAGACCAAACTGAACGGTGTCTCATGGGTGCTAGATTATGGGGTGGTGTGATAGGTCCACACGATCCTGGGAACCTCCTCTGCCCACGTTCCCTTGGCCTTTTCCAACCTTCTCTTCAGCCCTCTGAGCAGTAATCGGTTGGCCGATTCCACCTGCCCGTTCGTTTGAGGGTGCTCCACCGAGGCAAACACCTGCTGTATTCCTATTTCTTCGCACAGGTTCTTTAGTTGGTGACTCGTAAACTGGGTACCATTGTCGGAGACCAAACGCTTGGGCACTCCGAAACGGCACACAATGTTCGTCCACACAAACTGTTGGACCTTGTGAGCGGTGATCTGCGCGACCGGCTCTGCCTCCACCCATTTCGTGAAATACTCTATGGCGACGATCAGAAACTTCATCTGCCTCACTGCTAAGGGAAAGGGTCACAGGATGTCGATTCCCCAGGTGTGGAACGGCCATGGGCTGTGAATCGACCTCAGCTCTTCAGGGGGCGCCTTGTGCCAATCTCCGTGCTGGTGGCACTGCTTGCAACGTTGAGCATACCCCACGCAGTCTTCTTTCAACATTGGCCAGTAGTACCCTGCGCGGAGAACTCTACTTGCCAAGGCGCGACCACCGATGTGGCTTCCACACACTCCCTCGTGGAGCTCTGACATGATCCTCGTGCACTACTCTCCGTGCACGCACACCAATACTGGATGGGTGAATCCAAACTTAAAGAGGTCCCCATCGATAAAGGTAAACTTACTCGACCTCTTCTTTACCCTTTTCGCCTCCGACGGGTCCAGCGGGAGCACCCCATCTGCCAAATATCGCTGGTACGGCGTTATCCACGTGTCAGTTCTTCCTACAGCGCAAACCTCCATTGCCTCATTGGTTCTTATTGGTCGCGCTCTCACCCTGGGCGCTCTCAAGGTTTCTTGAGTGAGAGACCGATGACCGATCGTTATGCGCTCCCTTGACTTGCACACTTGAAGTACTTGGTTGTCCGTTACGAACGCGCGAGGTACCTTCAAGGTAGGGATGGCAAAGCGGGGCGGGCCGTGCGGGCCAGCCCGCCGCCCGCTGGTAAAAAACACGGGGCGGGCTGACCTTTTCAACCTGCTAACCCGCATTAGCCCGCCCCGCATTAGCCCGCGGCCCGCGCGAGCAAGCAGCGGGGCGGGGCGGGCTGGCCCGCTAACCCGGAAGAAAAAAAAATGGATGAAAGTTCTTTTAAGGTGGCATCCAATGTTATTGAAATGGAAGAATGTCAATAATGTTTATGTTTAATGTTTTTGAATTAATGTTTATGTTTAATGTTTTGGAATTAGGTATTTTTAATGTTTTGGAAGTAGAAGAATAGTGATATTTGATACTTATCTTAATGTTTAATGTTTTGATGTTTGACTATGTTTGAAAAGGAAGAAAAATTAATTTAGGTTTGATAGTAACAAATACATAGGTTTAATTTGACAATTTTTTAAGAAAAAATGTAAAAAAATAATAATAATAATTTTAAAAAAAAAGAACGCGGGTTGGTCTGCAAACCCGCGGGCTAACTCTTATGCGGGGCGGGTCGAGAATTCTAGCCCGCAATAACTTTGCGAGGCGGGCCAAGCGCGGGGCGGGCTGACCCGCTTTGCCACCCCTACTTCAAGGTCTCTTGGATGACGGTCCTCTGCCTGCCCCCCTTGCCTGAGCTGGCTAGCTTAGCGAGCAAGTCAGCTCTGGCATTCTACTCTCTTGGTACGTGGACCAACTCAAACTCTGCAAAGGACGTCTTCAAGGTGTGCACATACTCGAGGTATGCAGCCATCTGTTGGTCTTTGGCCTGGAACTCTCCCGTTACCTGCCCGGTGACCAACAAGGAGTCGGTCTTGGCCAACAAACTCCTTGCTCCCATCTCCCTTGCCAGCAACATACCGGCGATCAAGGCCTCGTACTCCGCCTGGTTGTTGCTGGCCTTGAAAGCGAAGCGCAGAGACTGCTCGATCAGCACTCCGTTTGGGCCTTCCAGGATGACTCCAGTGCCACTTCCCTGTTGATTGGAGGTGCCATCCACTGATAAGACCCAATGAAAACCTAAGCCCTCCAAAGGTGCAGCGCCTGATGACAACTCGACGACGAAGTCCGCAAACACCTGCGCCTTGATCGGTCCTCGGTGCTCGTACCTTATATCGAACTCAGATAGCTCTACGGCCCACTTCACCATCCTCCCGGCTACGTCTGGCTTCTTGAGCACCTTCTGGATGGGAAGATCGGTCATCACTACAACCGTGAAGCTGTGAAAGTAATGGCTGAGCCTCCTCGCTGAGAACACCACCGTCAGAGCTGCCTTCTCCAGGGCCTGATACCTTACTTCAGGACCCTGGAGCACCTTACTCACAAAATAAATAGGTCTCTGGACCTGGTCTTGCTCTTGGACCAAAACTAAACTGACCGCCCTTTCCGTTACAGCAAAGTACAAGCGGAGAGGGGTGCCCTCCAGTGGCTTGCACAACACTGGTGGGCTTGCCAGATACCCTTTTAGCTTAATGAAAGCCTCCTCACACTCCTTAGTCCAAACGAACCTACTGTTCCGTTTGAGACACTGGAAGTAAGGATGACCCTTCTCTCCTCCGGCGGACATAAATCGTGACAATGCCGTCAACCGACCGGTGAGTTGCTGCACCTCCTTCACCGACGATGGGCTCCTCATTGCCATGATCGCCGCACACTTCTCGGGGTTCGCCTCGATTCCCCACTCTGTTAGGAGGAAGCCTAAAAACTTTCCCGCTTCCACGCCAAAAATACACTTCTCTGGGTTGAGCTTCAACCTATATTTGGCGATTGTTGCAAACAATTCCTCCAGATCAGTGACATGCTGCTCCTTCTCTCGCGAGGTTACCACCAAGTCATCGACGTAAGCCTGTACATTCCTTCCTAGCATTGGTGAGAGCACCCTATCCATCAACCTCTGATAGGTGGCCCCCGCGTTCTTCAGCCCGAAGGGCATTACCTTGTAACAGTAACAAGACCGCTCGGTCATGAACGCAGTCTTGCACTCGTCCATCGGATGCATCCTGATCTGGTTATAGCCTGAGAATGCATCCAGGAAACTCATAAGCTGGCATCCCGACGCGCTATCCACCAAGGCGTCTATGCTGGGTAGGGGATAGCAGTCCTTTGGGCATGCCTTGTTTAGATCGGTGAAATCCACGCACATCCTCCACTTACCATTTGACTTCTTCACCAGTACCACATTAGCCAGCCATTCTGGGTACTGGATTTCTCTGATGTGCCCCGCGGCCAAGAGTTTGCGGGTCTCTTCGTGGATTACCTGCCTTCTTTCCTCATTGAACTTCCTCCTCCTTTGGCGCACCGGTCGGATCTGGGGGTCCATTGCAAGACGATGGCAGAGGAAGTCCAGGTCAATGCCTGGCATGTCCGAGGCTGACCACGCAAACGCGTCCAGATGCCTCTCAATCACCTCGGCGATCTGTCTTCGCGTGTCGTCGCTGAGCGATCCCCCCAGCTTAAACCTCTTTTCTTGGATCTCCATCTCCACCCACCCCTCAACAGGGTGGGACCTCCATTCACTGGTGATGACCGCCCTCGCGATTCCGGACTCGCGAGGAGTGATCATGCTGTCTTCCTCAGTTTCAGCTGGGGTCATCCCCGAGCCCCCCAACACTGCTTCCTCCATCTCCAGATGCCCCTTACCACCTCCACTCCCGATCGCCTCTCGCCTGCACCCGGCGGTGGTGTCATGGTGACATAGCACACGCTTCTCTGTTGCTTGAGGTTGTTCTCATAGCAGCGCCTAGCTTCCTTCTGGTCCGACTTGATGGTGTTCACTACCCCCTCCATCGATGGCAGCTTCAACTTCATGTGCCTCGTCGACGGTACGGCACCCAACCTGTTGAGAGTCGGTCTTCCCAACAGTATGTTGTAGGTAGATGGGGCATTCACCACTAGGTACTTGATCTTCTCGGTGCGAGCCCCGGCCCCATCGGTAAACGTGGTTCTCAGCTCGATGTAGCCTCGCACCTCCACTTGGTCCCCTGCGAAACCATATAAGCACCCCGGGTGTGGCCTTAGATAATCGAGGGGTAGCTGTAGCTTGTTGAACGTCGGCCAAAACATCACGTCCGCCGAGCTTCCTTGGTCTACAAGGACCCTGTGCACTTTTCTCCCTGCCGTGACGAGGGAGATAACAATAGGATCGTTGTCGTGTGGCACAACGTCCTGGAGATCCGCCTTGGTGAAGGTGATGTCAACGTCGGGGGAGCGATCTTCTTCCACCGAGTCGACCGCCATCACCGAGCGTGCGTACCTCTTCCTCTGAGAGGTCGTACATCCTCCTCCAGAGAAGCCTCCCGCAATCGTGTGCACCTCCCCGTGCACCGGCACTTCGTGCTGCGGATCCTCCGCTGGTGGTCCCGACGCCCGATCACCTTGCTTCTCCCGCAAGTAATTGCTCAGGAAACCACTTTTCACCAACTCCGCGAGTTGGTGTCCTAACGCCAAGCAAGTGTGGAGTGAGTGGCCATAGGCCTGGTGAAACTCACACCACACGTTCTTTTTTCGTCCCAGCACCTTGTCAGTCTTCTCCGGTGCTCGCAGACGTGCCGCTATGGCTGGAATGGCGATCAGCTCCGCCAATTCCACCACAAAGTCGAATCTAGGGGGTGTGTTGCTCTCCCTCGCGCGCCCCTACCCTGGCCAGTCCTAGGTTCATAAGGGCGGGGCTTTCCCTGGGCCCTCTTTCCTTCTTTGGCCTCGTGCACCCTCATTGGCTGCTGAGACCTATTCGGGCCTGCGCGCGATTTGGCCGGGATCGCGCTTTCCCTCTTCTCAGAAACAGCTGTTTCTGCCACGATGTGCGCCACAGCACGACGCCTAATCTCCGCGAAGGTGCTGGGGCGGTTCCTGATCAAAGATTCACTGAAAGGGCCCGCCAGAACCCCTTTCTTGAACGCATGTACCAGCATATCCTCATCTTTGCTGGGCAGCCTCACCACCTGAGCCCCAAAACGGCTAAGGTAGTCCCGGAGGGACTCGCCCTGGTTCTGGCGCACGTCGAACAGGTCGTACGACACCACTGGGGGTGCCCTGTTGACGATATACTGCTCCATGAACAGCTTCGAGAACTGCTGAAACGAAGTGATGTGGCCATCTGGTAGGCTCACGAACCACTCCAAAGCGATCCCACTCAATGTGCTCATGAACAGTTTGCAGTACACCGCGTCTGAGCCCCCAGAAAGCATCATCTGGGTGTGAAACGCTGTCAGATGCGTTTCTGGGTCCTCCACCCCTGTAAACGAGGCTTTCACCCCCACCAAGCCTGATGGCACCACTGCACCCATGATCTCATATGAGAATGGCATGGGGAAAGCCCTGGGGGGAGACGGTGGCGGCGCCACTCTCTCTTCCGCCACCCGCTCCTTCTGCGCCTGCAAAGTCTTGCGCAATTCTTTGTTAACGTGATCCAGCTCTTCATTCCTTCCCTGGGATGCAGTCAAATCTGCTTGCATCCTTTCTTGCTCCATTCTTGATGCCGCCACATCATCTTGCAGCGCTCGCATCATTTCCAAGACTTGCGCCATTGTCACAGCTCCCTCTTCAGCTGATGGCGTGGGTGAAGTTTGCCTTGTCTGCCTCATTTTCTCAGCAAGAATCTCAAGAACAAACGACGAAAACTAGCAGCATGGTGGATGGGATCACAAACTCACACGGGCCCCACGGTGGGCGCCAAATGATCTTGCCGGTGACTTGATTGTCAAAGGACTCGCCACGTCAAACTTATGCCTTCCGCAAACACGTTCCAAGCGCTTCCTCAAAGAACCCCAAGCGTACCTGCGAAACACAACAAACGGCGCCTCTAGCGGCCGATTGCACTCTGACGCTCAAGTCAGCCACACAAAACCACCAAAGAACTAAGTACGAGGAATCTCTGGGAGACTCGTGTGCACTCTGTGATTCTCACGCTCTCTCTCTGTGTTAACGGGTAACTTGCACGAATGAAATCTTACCTCTGCATGAGCGTGGAATGCCTTTATATACCCTGCGGCACGCCTAAGTTATTCACATACGAAGTAACTTCGCATGTTTCTTTCGCTGGATGTCTCGTACAACCTCAGTGTGAATACCAGGTGTGGCCTGGCTAGCGCACGTACTAGGTGTTACCTACTGTGTGCGCGATCGCCCTTGCATTGCTCCATGCACGTTATGGGTTAGAGAGCCCCAACCACCGACTGGATGCTAGCTCCCTTAGGCCACTCTCGTGCGCAGTACTATGAAGCACCTGATCTTCTCCTTCTTCCACTACTCTGCCGCACGAGACTCATACGCAACACTCTCGCTGGGAATTGCCTCTCGCTCCTAGCTTGCCTGTGCATGGCGCGACGACCGATCGTCTTACCTAAACGATGATCGTGCATCCCTTCTGACCACCGACCACCACCTTAACACCGATCACCCCCGGGTAACCCTCTCAACGACACACCACACATCAGCTTCTCTGGCCCACGTGTGCAACTAAGAGTGGTCCACGTGGCTATCTACTGCTGACGTCACCGACAACCGACCGCCGACCGGATCAGATAGCCATCACCTTTTCATAATCTACATGAACTCCTTTGGTACTTACCACAAAACACAAGAATGCAATTTGTTCAGTACAAAATGTGCATTTCTCAAGATTAGCATACAACTTTTTTGTTCTAAGAATATTTAAAACAACACACAAATGTTCCTCATGTAATTCCAAACTAGTGCTATAGATCAAGATGTCATCAAAATACACCACAAAAAAATTTCCCAAAAATTCTCTCAAAACATAGTTCATTAATCTCATAAAAGTGCTTGAGGCATTTGTTAGCCCAAATAGTAACACACGCCAGTCATACAATCCATATTTTGTTGTAAAGACAGTTTTCCATTCATTCTCATTCCTAATCCTAATTTGATGGCAACCACTTCTTAAGTCAATTTTTGAAAATATACAAACACCATACAATTCATCCAATAAATCATCTAACCTGGGAATAAGGTGTATATACTTTATGGTAATGTTATTGAGTGCTCTACAATCTGTGCACATCCTCCAATAACCATCATTTTTAGGCACCAAAATTACTGGAACAGCACATGGGCTCATGGTCTCTTGTACCCATCCTTTGTTCATCAATTCTTCAATTTGAGTTTGGATTTCCTGCAAAACAGAATCAACACTAGGAAGAAAATTAATTTGGTTAGAATGGTCAGCAACCAAAGTGTTGTTTTTGCAATAAGGTAAATAAAGAGGTTTGCTAGAAAGTAGCAACTTCTTCACTTCATTCACTTTCAGTAATCCACTCATTTTTCTCTCATGTGTTTCTCTCTTTTTAAGTGTTTCACTCTTACTCTGTTTAGGTGTTTCACTCATCTCTCTTTTCTCTTGGACTCTCTTTTCTCTCAATTTGATTTGATCCTCACACACCTCTCTAGGAGATAAGGGTTTGAGAATGATCTTCTTATTATTCTGCATGAAAGAGATTTTATTGGTGAAACCATCATGAATAGCCTTGGTGTCAAACTGCCACGACCTCCCTAACAAAATGTGAGTTGCCTCCATTGGAACCACATCACACAAGACATTGTCATTATATTATCCTATGGATAGGTTCACCTCCACTTGCTTACTCACTGTCATCTCTCCATCTTCACTAAGCCATTGAAGCTTGTATGGCCTTGGGTGCGGTTTTGTCTCCAAATTCAATTTGGTAACTAGTCTTGAGCTAGCTACATTGGTGCAACTTTCTCCATCAACTATGAGTGAACATATTTTCCCTTGAGTGGAACATCTAGTATGGAAAATATTTTCCCATTGGGTTTGGTCCAAAACTTGCATTTTGCTTCCTAAAAGCCTTCGAATCATCAACAAATCACCCTCCAATGTATCCAACTCCACCTCTACCTCTTCCTTCTCTTCTTCACTTGAAGGTTCACTGACTATTTGTGTCTTTAATAAATTGATCATATTCTTTTTTGTTGGACATTCTGAAGCATAATGTCCTTTTCCCAAGCATTTGAAACATTTTACCTCACTTGTTTTCCTTTTAGGTGGTGAGTTACTATATCTATGAGGTGACTTCCCACTTGAAGAAGTGACTGAACTTGAGGGAACTCCTTTATCCTTCATCGCCTTATCCTTCCAATAGAAATTTTTATTATTGTTAGAACTCCTCATGATTCCCTTCCTCTTGAGTTGTTGTTCTACTTGGTTAGCCTTGTGCAACAACTCTTTCATGTCAACATACTCTTGCAACTCCACAACATCCCTAATATCATGATTCAATCCATTCAAAAATCTTGCCATGATTGCTTTGTTTTCTTCATTCTTTCCAGCTCTAATCATGGTTACCTCTATCTCTTTAAAATACTCTTCCACACTTTTATTTCCTTGAGTCATTCTTTGAAGTTTGAGTTGCAAATCCCTATTGTAGCTTGTTGGAATATATCTCTTCCTCATAATCCTTTTCATTTCTGTCCAAGTATTCACCATGGGTTCCTCATATCTAATTATCTCCCTTTGGTATTTATTCCACCAAGTTAAGGCATAATGTGAAAATTCAGTTGCTGCCAACTTCATCTTCTGCTCCTCATTATACTCATTGCAAGCAAACACATTCTCCACTTTAATTTCCCACTCCAAGTAAGCATCAGGATCACTTTTCCCATTGAATGTGGGAATATTTAATTTTATTCCATCAATTCTCAGAGTTCTTTGTTCTCCGTCATTTTCTTTTCTCCTCCTCCTATCTCCTCCTCTATTTTCTGGATTTACTTGTTGTGCTTGCTCCATTTGATCCAACCTCTCATGGAGTCCATCACTTTGTTGTTTCATTATCCTTTCCAAGTGTTGTGTTAAGGCTTGCATCTGTAGTTGAGACAGTCCACTATCTGACGGTTCCCCTGCCATGCTCAAGTAAACAGATTACAAATAACAATAAGTTTGGGCCTCACACCACTTTCTCACGTGTTTACACTCAACACTCGTGTTTCACACAATAAGGCTTTTTTTTTTCCTAATGATCACACTGCCTTTTACCACTCTTTCTCTACTTAAGGTTCTTACAAGAATCAAACAATCAATAATCCAGAATCACTTTCAAAAGTAGCAATCAGAATCAATTAAAAATAATAGTAAAGAACAAAATAGTGAAGAATAATTTCACTATCAACAAACAAGCAAGACAATTAAAAAACAGCAAGCAAAAACAATATATAGAGAAAATAAAATATGTAGACAGGACACTTTTAGAACTTTTAACAAACACAAAGTATGCACTGACTAAGAACTATTTTTTTTTTCTGTTTTCCTCTTGTTTTTTTTTTCTATTTCTGTTTTCCTCTTCTTCTTCCCTTTTTTATTTCTTTTCTTTTCTTTTTTTCTTCTATTTCTTCTTCTTTCTTTTTTCCTTTTTTTTCTATTTCTGCTTTTTTTTTAAAAAAAAATTAAAAAAATGAACAGTACCGTGAACAGTACCCCGTGAACAGTAATGAGGGGAAAAAAAAATACAGGATGCACAATTATATTATGACTCAAACCTTTGCTCTGAATACCTACTGATATGAATCCAAATAGAAATGACAATAAAATTGGGAATTTAGGGTTACGGAACAGAATAAATTCAAAACAGTAACAATAAAAACCTGGATAAAGGAAGGCGCCACAAACAAAGTTTGATAAGCCTAAGGATGATCGCCACAAGAATTGGTGGATTCTTGATAAGATCGCAAGATACAGGGAAAAACCCTAACAGAGAAACACTCTCTAAAATTGTCAAAATATTCGTCCCCCTAATCTGAGTTTCAACAGTGTATAAATTACAAAGGTCTTTTCTTGTTTGTAAGAAAATAAGACGATACTACAATCCTTATATTTCAAGAATGATCATTTGTCCCAGTGGTTAGGTTGATACTTTGTATTTGGTCCCAGTGTTTGGATGTCCGCATCATCTTATCTCTAAAGAGAGCATAAAATAATAACAGAACAACCACCAACATCAGGGGAATACTCTGCCCACGTGAGCACCCTACTCATGGTGCAACTTAATCATTGGTCATGCATGCAACTTAATCATTATGTGTCCTAAAACACATGTACTCAAGTTAAAAGAAACATTTACTTGACCTAGGCACCACATGTGTTATGCGTACCCCTAAGTTCAAAAATACCCTTTACTAGTGATCATATAATATGTCACAACAGATTTACCAACTAAACTGGACCCAACTCATGACTCAATAGCCAAGCTGACCTACTCACCCAATATATCGAGATCGAGCTACTAAACACTTTTTCCAATACAATAAATATATTCTTTTTTCAGTAATCGATTAGTTGTATTTTGTGAATAACTTCTTATTCAATATCTTAACTTATCATTTTTAAGAAATTATTTAATATTATTTTATTAGGATAACATTGTCTTCATAAATTCCGATTAAGATAAAATATATTCGTAATCTTCTAAATTAACATATTTTGTTTCCTTATCTAGGAGGATTGACTCTTAAATAAATAAGGAGATAAGAATGTAATTTGTCTGTTATTAATGCAATTATTTCTTGCTTCCGTTGAAGTTTTCCCTTATTTCTTTTACTATTTTTTGTTTCTTTCAAAAAAATGTTATTATACGTTAATTGTTTTAAATTAAAATCCCTCTCATATATCTATTTTTTCTCCCTTTTAAAAATATTTCAGAAACAATTAGATGGCTCAAAACGAAATTTTTATTAGAAGATATCAATAATCAGCAAAACATGGTGACATGGCATAATGTTATTGGTTGTTTTGACGTGGACTAAGCAAAGTCAAATTTCTGCTTCTATATATATATATATATATATATATATATATATATATATATATATATATTATTGTAAGGCCACACAGTGGTAACGTGAAACGAGTTGGTGGCCGTAGCTCTATATCTCCGGCGAGTTTTTCTCTCAAATCTGCAGCAACCACCAACACCAGTCACCGGAAATTCCTTCCAAGGTTTCTTTATTTCCAGGTAGTATTGCTGATAATATATATGAGCTTTTTCTTTTAAATGTTAGGGTTTTGAAATTGATTTTGTGTATCCTTCAACTGTTATACTTCGATGCTTTCTTTTGTGTGTCGTTTAATTTTTATAAATGTGAATGTAGTATTTATTTTCACGTTTTGAATTGTTCCATTTGTTAACTGTTAGTGTTAACTGTGATGTTATGGATCCAATTTCGTTTTGCCTTCTGTTGTACCAGAGGGATACATCGATTTTTAGGTTTTAGTTTTTATGATTGGTTAATAGAGGGGTACATGGATCGGGAAAATAGATCGTTTTTGTTTTTGGGTTCTGGGTAGGTTTGTGATGTAGAGAAGATTAGAGTCTGCAGATCTGGAATCCTAATTTTATTAGTACTGTTGGGTGATGTAGTTTTGGATGCGGTTTTTTAAAAGAAAAAGGCAGATGCAGTTTTTGGATGCATTTTCATAAATGCTTTTAGCGTTGTTCTTCTATCAGGATTACTGTTTCATCTCAGTAATCTCTATATTGACCTTTGATGCAAGCTTTTACTCTGTGAATTACTTTGGTGAAGCATAAATGAATGACTTTGAAGAGATGGTTGTTAAAATTAAATGTATACATGTCAAATATTGAATTTGAATTAGAGATACATTGCTTTTTCATTCATTTTAGAGTTGAGTTCTTGACATTTTCTTTCGATATCTAACTAACTTGAGTTCCGATTTGTTCTGGAGGGGCGACTGAGTTAGCTGTGAGAAGATTTAGTTGAAGTAGTTGATTTGAGGTTTTGTATTTTGTTTTTTTATTTAAGATTCCTAATGTATGTATGAAACGTGTGTCTCAGAAAATGGCTTTAGGTGGAACAGCTCCCCCAAGAGGAAGTGCAGCAGCTACTGCAAACATGAGGAGAAGGAGAACAACCAGTGGTGGGGCCTCTGGAGGAGCGGCTGGAAATATGCTCCAATTTTACACTGATGATGCTCCTGGACTCAAGATCTCCCCAAATGTGGTTCTTGTAATGAGCATTGGCTTTATAGCATTTGTTGCCGTCCTTCATGTGATGGGCAAGCTGTATTTTGTGCGTAGGGAGGCTTAGAGAAAAGATTTAGGTCCATTTTTGGATTTTTAATACACAGTCTCTCTTATGAAACAGACTCAAATCTTTTCCTTGCTTTTGTATTCATTTTTAAATGTAAAAACTGTTTAAATACTTTGGTAGTAAGAAGTATTTTGTTACATCTTTTCGTTTTTTCAATTGGTGATGTGTTTTAATTTCAGGCGCATAACTGAGATGAAAATTGAAGTATTAAAAGTTATGCTGTAGATTTATTTCTAACCAGGTTAACTTTTATATTTTGTTCTCCGTTGATCAGTAAGAAATCCATGCATAGTTTCTAGATTTTACAGACCTTTTATTCAAATTTACGAGGCTGAAGGTGTTACTCTTGTAATAATGACTTGGACTGGTTTCTGGCAGCATGCATCTCCAAGGAGCTAACTTGCTCTAACTCTGAAATTTTGGATTTCAGCTGTTTTTGTGGGAACAATCTGTTTGAGAATTATCTAGTGTGTCTGAGAATATTTGTTTAAATTTACCAAAAAGAAACTGTTTTCTTTTTTATTTTATATATCTAGATGTCGTTTATGATTATTTTTCTAAAAGTTGATTTTATGTTTGAGAACAAAAAAAAATTGAGTTACTCTCAAATTTCGTAACAACTTTTTTTTTCTTTTTCTTACTTATTTTTCTTAATTTACTAAATAAAAGTTGATTTTGTTCTTCCACCTAAAAAGAAAATTAATTATATTTATTGTTTTAGTAAATTTATTTAAACGAAACTTAATTTTGATTATAGTGACGAGTGGGAACAAGGCAGCCATTTTTATTATTATTTATATATAATTATATTTAATATTAAAATTGAATAAATAATATTTTATTCAACACATTATATTATCATTATAGTTTATTTTAATAAATACGAATACATGTAAGAAAACACATAATGTAGTAATATATCTATCGATTATTCAATTTAGTTTTATTTTGATTAAATATAAATTTTTACAATGCTAATTATCACCAATAAAAATAAAAACATAGTATGAAGCACTAATAACAATTTTGTTACCTGCATTTTCTATTGATTGAGTCAAATGTCAAATAGATGTCAATCTCATTTCTCGAACAATATTTGTCATATGAAGAGTGTTGTTTCTCCTTTCTATTTCTAACATTTAGTCTTCAAATTTGTGTTTGTTGAGTGTTAATATTTTATCACTTATATTTTTCATTTTATTATATAATCTATTAAAATGTAGAAAAATAATAATAAACATTAAAAAATTATTTACAAAATTATAAAAATTAAATATTTATATTTGCTTTTAATTAGACAATTTTAAAATTCTAAATAATTTTTTTAAATAAGATTATATAATTTTTTAATACTATTTTTTTGATAAAATTACAATAAAGAAAACTAAGTTAATAAATAATAAGATAAACATAGAAGGGTATTGAAATATTAATTTCAAGTAAATTTCATATTTGTTAATAATACTAATTTATCTGCAAAGAAACTTATGTGATATTTCTTTATCATAAAATTGAAGAAAAAAAGAGAAAACACCCAAAATATGAAATGAATCAATTTTAAATGCAAATGATAACATTGTAAAAGACTTTCTTTAATTGATTTCATAAAACTGTTTTTATTTATAAAAAAACTCACAAATTACAACACAATAAAATTGAAAATTTATAACTATTAATAAAACATGAAAAATATACTATCAACTTATTCCTAATATTTATTCCTTTCTTCAATTATTTTCACTCTTTTTTTTATTAATTTTATTATATATTTTTTTTAATATATCAGCTTTCCATAAAATCAAGATGTTGTTACAAAATTTTACATTAGTTAATGTAAAAGGATAATATATTTATTCTCTTTTTTAGTCTTTGATGTTGTACTCACCTATTAAATATAAGTCTTTTATATACACTTGGAAAAGTGCTCAAATATATGAATACATTTTCTTTTCTCAAACTCTCACTCTGTTTTTACTCTTTTTACCCCTTACCTTCTTCTCCCTTCCCAGTTAATTATCATCAAAACAATACACCATTGATGTTATCAATTTTCTTACAATCTTTATTTATCTTCACAACAGTTTTTTATTTCAAAAAATTATTTTGATTATACAATTGTCAAAATAAGTATTTAATTTTATAATGTATTATATTTTTAAGATGTATTTAAAAGTTAACTTTAGTGTTTATAGTTTATTTTTTACTTTTAAAGTATAATAAGAATAAAATAAAATATAAAAAATATGTATATCATAGGAATAAATGTACACTATTTTATTTGAATTTTTTTAAATTCCACTATATATCCATATAACAATCATAATTTTTTTCAAAAGTTTTGTTTATTCCAGTAATTATTATTAAAATCATGTAATAGCAAGAAAGTTCTAAAAAATTTCTTACGTAAAAGATAAACTTAAATTTTTTTTTTTATGTTTCATTGTTACTTATAATAAAACCACTATGATTAAATTTTAAATAGGAATGAAATTTGAAAAAATGCCCTTAACACTCTTCTGAAAATAATACGGTTTTGTAATGGTTTAAATTTATTTAAAACTACAAACTCAATAGAAAATAATTAAATAGAATTTGAGTTTCATATTTTTTTATAATTTTTAATATTTTAGGTAAATATATATATATATATATATATATTTATTGGTAATAGTTAAAATTTATTTAAAATTACAAACTCAACCGAGAAAATAATTAAATAGAATTTGAGTTTCATATATTTTTTTAATAACTTTTAATATTTAATCAATTATCAAAATTTAACCAATATTTTTCCATTAGGTCTATACACAACCAATAATATATGACAATCATGGTAACACATGTGACACCATAAACAATAAACACAAATTTGAATATAGTTTAGTTAATGCTATGTATAATCTTATTTAAATCCATAAAATTGTTACCGAAAAGTGTCTTATGAGGACTTTCATCATGTTCCCTCTACCTCCTCTTGTTGAGTTCTTCTTATCCCTTTAGTCACATGTTTCAATCACAATTTCATAAGACAAATGTCAAATTAGTGTTTTACAAATTAAAATGCACATAAAGAGAATTACCGATTGTTGTGATGGTGCACGCAACTCCTTTTGTTGAGTCTTTCCCCTCCCTCTAGTCACAAACTTCAATTACAATTTCATAAGACAAAGGTCAAATTAGGGTTTCACAAAGATTAATCAAAACATAGAAAGAGAAAGAGAAAGAGAAGTGAAAATGAAAGTATGATTTTACATGAAAAGGGAAAGGATAAAGAAAAGAAAGTGGGAAGTAGGGTAAAAAAAGGATGTAGGAAGTAGGTACGTGGAAAGGAAAAAGAGTGAAAGTGGAAAGTATGGCACGTGGTTTTATGTGTAGTGGATAATCATAAAAATTGTTCTTAAAACAATTTTAAAACTGCTACAAGAGTCTCTTAAACAGTTTTTTTCAAATTTAATATTAACTCTTTTTTTTAGTTTTAAACTTAAATAATTATAAAATGACGAAATAACAAAAATAAAATAATAAAATGTGTACCGTCCCGTCCCCGGGCGTTGACCAAAGTCAAAGTCAACGATTAAGTCAAAGTCAACATATAGTGGGACCACTTGAGGAGTCCAAGGAAGGAAGTCAACAGACTGACCGCTTGGGGGCGTCGCCAAGACAAGGCGTCGCCAAGACGAGGCATCGCCAAGAGAAGGCGTCGCCAAAGTAAGGCGTCGCCAAGACGAGGCGTCGCCAAGAGAAGGCGTCACCAAAGTAAGGCGTCGCCAGAAGAGGGTATCACCAGGTTGAAGCATCGTCGGGTTAAGACGCAGCCCAGAACAGTAATAAAAAGAAGAGAAAGGAGGCTTCAAGGCCATAGTTCTAGTACCAGTAGAGAGTAACCTCACTCGTGAAGTACCCATGCCACCGATGGGAGATCCTGGGGCCGATACAACCCATGAGAGGGCCACGCCCAGGGGAGAACTACGTGCATGATGGTACGAGAGAAAGGTAGATACACTCCTAGGACGAATGACTAGAGGCTGGGGCACATGAGTTGGCACCCAGAGAGTCATCCCCCACGCCAGATGCACTTTGAGGAAAGAGGACTCACACAATGGAATAACCCTAAGTTGGATTACGGCGTTGTGAGGCCCTCTGTGTAGAGCAGCGGTCAAGTCAGAAGAACACGTGACAATAAGCACTGAAAACATCAAGGCTTTCCTAAAAGTTCGCTAAGGTACGCATTAATTCAGTTAAGTTTCGAACGTTTCAAGGCATGTTTTTATACGCTTTCAATGCGCTTTAATGCGCTTTAAATGTGGGAGGTGTATAAAAAGGGGCTTTGGAACGTTTGAAAGAGGGGGAGTTTTGACCTAATTCTCACAATTTACACAGAGTCACAAACCCTAGTTGTTTCACGACGCACCCACTGTACGCACGGACAA
Organism: Phaseolus vulgaris; assembly: GCF_000499845.2. Classification (NCBI taxonomy): domain Eukaryota; kingdom Viridiplantae; phylum Streptophyta; class Magnoliopsida; order Fabales; family Fabaceae; genus Phaseolus; species Phaseolus vulgaris. Next base: position 31,293,447 of record NC_023750.2, on the reverse strand, counting down.
TTAGGGCAACACAACATTAGTTACTCAGTATTTTCGACCACCTTCAGAGCATCCAGTCACGATGTTCAATACGGAGGTGCGTCACCTTTGATGTTTCTCGCTAGCTGACTTGATCGTCGGAGTGCAAACGGCCGCGAGGGCGCCCCTTTTGTTCACTTCTTTTCAGGTACTCACAGACGGAGCAGAACGAAGGTGCCCTAGCTCGTGAGGACAAGCCACGCATAAAGACGACCCTGGTCAACCTGCGGGAACAAAATGAAATATTGATATAAAAATAAAATAGGAACAATTTTTTATATAACCAAAAACAGTTATAATGGGAAATCCCCTCTATATATAGGTATGGATACTACCAATGATATTTCTTTTATTAATTCAACATTATAACATAGATTACGAGTAACAAATATCATATTGCTAACTACCATAAAACCTAAACATCGTATCTATTTTTTATAATTGATAAAATAGTAAAAATTATATAAAAAAATATGAATGATGGATTAATGAAGATATTGGTTAACAATAATTTTATTTCTTTTGAATAATACGCAAAAAGACATCTCAAATATCAATTTGTATTAAAATTTGTATTTATAATATATTTTTATTTATTAAAATAAATTATAAATCTACACTCTTAATATAAATACACGAATAATAATATTTTATTTTATTTTAAATATTATTTTACCTACAATTTATCATTTATTCAGACTATTGACAAATCCTAAGTACTATATAAGATTCAAATTCTCTAATTTTTCAAGTAAAAATCATGCAATTTAACTATTCATATTAATTAACAAAATTTTAAATTTACTAATTTTATAAAAAATAAATTTATGAAATTTTACTTAAATCTCTACTATATTTTAAAAGAATTATAAAAATAAAAAATTAAATATATTAATAAAAGTAAAATCAATAATTAATTGTATCCACTAAAATACAGGCTACAAATTGTAAACAGTTTTTTTTTAAAATTATTATGGGAATCATAAGGTATAGATTATAATAATAATTGATGGTAATAAATATAAAAAAAAATATTAAAGCATTTAATTTTTAGAATTATTTGAAAGGTACTCGGAGAACGGAGGAGTCCAAGATTCCTGCTAATGCTAAGCAACTTCTAAACTCTTGCAGTTCACCATGTCCTTGTTGAAGTTAGTGATGAAATCTACATGGAAATTCCAGACGATTATTTCCGTCAGATTTTACAGACATTATTTAAAGTTGTCAACAGCTGATTAGTGTACTTAAACATTGGCTAAAAATTTTCTTAACAAATTTGCATAATTTCAAATGCATTCTCAACTTGTTTTTCAATTAAAGGTTTTTCATTATTGATTTCTTAATTCAGATCCTAAGGTGTGGTACTGTCATTAGCAAGATATTTTCTACTTGTGTGGATCTTTTTATTTGCATGAACTAAACTTTAATTTTGTTCTGCGATGAAAAAAAATCTATTATTCCAATTTGAGATCAATTTCAACATGTTGCACACTTTTTTTATATACCTTCAATGGATAACCTCCTTTCAAAAATATGGAATCTGCAACTTCTGATATTGCATGACGCATTGATTCCAACCCATTGAACCACTTTTTTTTGTTGGTTTCCTTCTTGTGAACATGTCCAGTGAGTAGCATTATGCTGTAACTTTACACATCTTTTTGATAGATAACACGTATAAGAAGAATTATTGTTAAAAACTCTTTCTTTACATTAAAAAAATAATTTAAAGATTTGTATTTGCTAGACTCATTTTAATTTTTAAAAAGAAGTTGAACAATTGGAGCGAAAAGTTGCTGAAATCCTTTAACTTGATGTTAACACAGAAGGACTTAAAAAACAGAATTAACAACTTGCAACGATGTTCACTGTTATTAATTATTTTTTTAATATAGCTTTCTCTTGCTCCTACTTGCAAAAGAGCATGAGCATGAATAATAAGGATCATAATCATGCGTCCGAACCACGTCAGATGAAAAAGTTGTCTTAAAGCACAACAATCTTGTTCACACCCATGATTCTGGTTTGACCCACAGAGCCATATGCCACGCCATGCACACCATAGCAACTTCCCCCATAGGCCATGCCAAAGCACACAATAGAAAAAAGCTTCTCTCCTGTCACACTCTCTCTTTCACTCTTTCTCTTTAAATTTATCACTTTACTCTCTTTTTCAGAACCAGAAGAAGATGAACACCAACAACAAGTCCTAGAAAAACAGGACTTTGATCGGAACCATGGTTTTTTGTACTCACTTTCTCTTTCAATCTCTCTGCCTTCTGTCAGCTTCTTATTCTTAGCTCTGCTCCCTATCCATGCTCTTTTAGCAGCTTCTATAAAACAAACTCTTCTTGGTTCCAATTTCAGCTCACAAGGCTCAACTCAACCCCGCCCTCAAGTTTTAACCACTGTTTTATTCATGTCATATGGATATTACATTCTCAAGAAGGCTTCTAGAGTTTTCCTTCACCATGTCACTGTATATGGTGAGATCTCTTGTTTCTGCTTTGCTTGTGTAATTTCACTGCACTTTTCTCTACAAATACCAACTATTTGTTTTCTTTTTAGAAACACTGTGTTGCGTCACCCCACTTGAAAAATATATTCAAAACTTCTTCTCTTCTGTGAGTGCAATGATCACCATTCCTCCTTGGAATTCTGAAGTTTGAAAAGCAGAAAGTGAGTTTTCTGAAGTTACTTTACTTTGTTCTTTTTTTTTTCACCCTCACATGGTTACTGTCTTCTGTCTAGTATAGTCTCTTCTTTCGTTTGTTTTTACTGCTCTTTTTGTTTATATCCACCGAGGATTTGATTGTTACTCCCACTTTTTTGTGTCCTTTCTACTGCTACTGTTGCAGTAGTATAATAACACTAGCACCTTTGTGCCTCTCTCTCTCATTATTTTTCTTGCACTTGAAACTTTCTTATACTTGTGCGTGATAAGGTGGTTGTTTGTTTTCCTTTGGTTTATACACTATGCTTTATTGGGACCCGCCAACCTTTATCTACCGTATGTAAGCAAAATGGAATGGCAGTGCGTTTCTGTAAGGAAATAGTTGCTTTCTGAAAAATTCATGAAGCGCTCCACTGAATGCATTGCTACAATATAGATATTACTCTGATGAAGCGAGTGCAATTCATCCCATTCCTATCGCTTTGTTTTGTTTTTTGTTATCCATTCCTAGTGATCTCAATAAATCCTTCTTTCAACGATGATGTGTTGGGGTTGATTACGTTCAAGGCTGGTCTAGAAGATCCAAAAGGAAAACTCTCTACGTGGAATGCAGATGATTATAGTCCCTGCAACTGGGTTGGTGTCAAATGTGATCCTGTAAACAATAGGGTGTCTTCTCTTGTTCTTGATGGATTCTCGCTTTCTGGTCACATTGATAGAGGCCTTTTGAAACTGCAGTTCCTTCAGATTCTGTCCCTTTCTAGGAACAACTTCAAAGGGACCATTGCTCCTGACCTTCTCGGCATTGGTGATTTACAAGTTGTTGATTTGAGTGAGAACAACCTCTCTGGGCTAATTCCAAATGAGATTTTCCAGCAATGTTGGTCTCTGAGAGTATTATCATTTGCCAACAACAACCTCACAGGTAAAATTCCTGATTCTTTGAGCTCCTGCTACTCTTTGGCAGTTGTGAACTTTTCCTCTAATCAGATACATGGGGAACTGCCATCTGGAATGTGGTTTTTGAGGAGACTACAATCAATTGATCTTTCAAACAACTTGCTGGAGGGAGAGATTCCAGAAGGAATTCGGAATCTTATTGATTTGAGGGAGTTGAGGCTAGGGAGGAACCTCTTCACTGGTAAGATTCCCGAGCATATTGGAGACTGCTTGCTTTTGAAGATGGTTGATTTCAGTGGCAATTCTCTCTCTGGGAGACTTCCTGAGTCAATGCAAAAGCTCTCCTCATGCACATTCCTCAGCCTGCAAGGGAATTCATTCACAGGTGGAATTCCACATTGGATTGGAGAAATGAAAAGTCTAGATATATTGGATCTTTCTGCGAATAGATTTTCCGGTTGGATTCCAAAGTCAATAGGAAATCTTGACTTGCTGAGTAGGTTGAATCTTTCAAGGAATCAGATCACGGGAAACCTGCCAGAGTTGATGGTAAACTGCATTAAGCTTTTGACTCTTGACATCAGCCACAATCACTTGGCAGGCCATCTTCCTTCATGGATATTTAGGATGGGTTTACAAAGTATCTCTATTTCTGGGAATAGCTTCAGTGAGGGAAATTATCCCTCACTTACTTCCATTCCTGTATCTTTTCACGGCCTTCAGGTTTTGGATTTGTCATCAAATGCATTTTCTGGCCAACTTCCATTTGGAATTGGAGGTCTTGGTAGCTTGCATGTCTTGAATTTGTCCACCAACAATATCTCAGGTTCTATTCCTGTGAGTATAGGAGAACTTAAATCTTTGTACATTCTTGACTTAAGTGACAACAAGCTTAATGGAAGCATTCCTTCTGAAATAGAAGGGGCAATATCAGTCAGTGAAATGAGGCTACAAAAGAACTTCCTAAGTGGGAGAATTCCAGCCCAAATTGACAAGTGTTCAGAACTAACATTTCTGTAAGCACTCTATCATTGCTTCCATTTTTCATGCTTTATTCTTCATAATATAATTTACTTGAGTTGTTTCATAAACCTTTCCTTGGTTCTATTTTAGTTATGAAAATTGAAATACCGTGTTTGAGTCTACAATTTTTTCTGATTATTTCCCCTTTCTGCATTTCAATGGAATGTTACAGGAATTTATCTCACAACAAGCTTATTGGCTCAATCCCTTCAGCCATAGCAAACCTAACCAATCTTCAGGATGTGGATTTCTCATGGAATGAACTCTCTGGAAGCTTACCAAAGGAGTTGACAAATCTTTCCAACCTTTTCTCGTTTAATGTTTCGTACAACCACCTTCAAGGTGAGCTACCAGTGGGTGGCTTCTTCAATACCATCTCTCCTTCATCTGTCTCTGGTAATCCATTGTTATGTGGTTCTGTTGTTAATCACTCATGCCCTTCTGTTCATCCAAAGCCTATTGTGCTAAATCCCAATTCTTCTTACTCCAATCCTGGCTCTTCCGTACAAAACCATCACCATAAGATTATGCTCAGTATCTCTGTCCTTATTGCTATTGGTGCTGCTATTTTTATTGTCATTGGCGTGGTGGTTGTTACTGTTCTAAATATTCACGTGAGGTCTTCAATTTCTCTTTCTGCTGCTCCATTTATATTCTCTGGAGGTGAGGACTATAGCGGTTCACCAGGGAATGATCCAAAGTGTGGCAAGCTTGTGATGTTTTATGGTGATGCGGAATTTGCTGATGGTACTCATAATCTTCTTAACAAAGACAGTGAAATAGGTCGCGGTGGATTTGGAGTTGTTTATTGCACTGTCCTTAGAGATGGTCATTATGTTGCAATCAAGAAGCTTACAGTGTCCACCTTAACCAAGTTACAAGAAGACTTTGAGAGAGAGGTTAAAATGCTTGGGAAAATCAAGCATCAAAATCTTGTGGCACTTGAAGGTTATTATTGGACTCCATCCTTGCAGCTCCTAATTTATGAGTACCTAGCCAGAGGGAGTTTGCAAAAGCTTCTACATGATGATGATGATAGTAGCAAAAATACACTTTCTTGGAGAAAAAGGTTCAAGATCATTCTTGGAATTGCAAGAGGGTTGGCCCATTTGCACCAAATGGAGCTAATTCATTATAATTTAAAGTCAACAAATGTCTTCATAGATTGTTCTGATGAGCCAAAGATAGGAGACTTTGGCTTGGTGAGGCTACTGCCAATGCTAGATCCTTGTGTTTTGAGCAGCAAAATTCAAAGTGCACTTGGATACATGGCTCCTGAGTTTGCTTGCCGCACAGTCAAGATAACTGAGAAGTGTGACGTATATAGTTTTGGAATTTTGATTTTGGAGGTGGTGACAGGAAAAAGACCAGTGGAATACATGGAGGATGATGTGGTTGTTCTTTGTGACAAGGTGAGGAGTGCATTGGATGATGGCAAAGTGGAGCAATGTGTTGATGAAAATCTTAAGGGTAATTTTGCTGCAGAGGAAGCAGTTCCTGTGATAAAATTGGGGTTGGTTTGTGCATCACAAGTGCCCTCAAAGCGTCCAGACATGGCTGAGGTAATCAATATATTGGAGTTGATCCAATGCCCTTCTGAAGGACAAGAGGAAATACAATGAATTTTAAGTTATAGTGATTGAGACATAACACATATTGCATACCTGGTGAAGAACAATCCAGTTTGCTTGCTTTAATGCTATACAACATAAATCATGCAAAGAATATTCACTCAATTTCTTTCCAACTTTTGTTTCTTGCTTCTGTTGTTGTAAGTTTTGTTATTTTTACCTTTTCTTTTACTTTTGGTCATTTCAAGTTGTACTTCTGGATTTTTCTTCACCAGTTTGGCTGCTAATACAATAGTGTTTCAATAGTTCTCTTTCCCTACAAAGCATGAATTTCATTTTCTAAACATGAATATTCGTTGCATTTTTGTTTGCTTTATGTTCTTCTGGGACAAACTGTGTTTCATGCTGGTACGAAACCCACATATCTGGTTAATGCACCCTACTAAACAGCATCCATCCATGCAAAACTGGGTGAAAAAAACACTGATCACTCAATTTCACTGGTTTATTAAAGAAAACAAAATTACATTTACTATTTATAAAAATTTCTTTAATTTTATATTTTAAAACAGTATTTGATTTTCTTAATTTTTTTATTTAAATTTTAGTTAATATAATAATTTTAAAACAAAATAAAAGAATGAATACCCTTTTATTAAAAATATAAGACGGATAATTTTCATTTATTAAAAATAATAAAAATATAATTCTTATGTTAAAACTAGAGAGAATGTAGGTGTTATTTAGTTTATCTTCTAAGAAAATAAGTGCAATCTCCTCTTTATTTAATTTAGTTCAATTGAAAGGTTAAGCTTAACCTATTAAAAAAATTGAGTCTAAGTTTAATTTATGTAAGTAATTAATTACTTTTTCTTTTATGATTTTTTTTGTAGATTATTTTTCATCTTTATCAATATAGCATCTAAAACTATTTTATACATAAATTAATTTTAATCAATGAAAAAATATTATTTTTTATTTTATTCTTCTAAAAATATTTATAGAAAACTTATACAGTTAGGAAATAAATTGGACAAGTTAACATAGTGATTAAATGCCTTGCACATGTATATATAATGAAAAATCCATTTTTTATTATTTAACTATAGATTAATCTCTTCATCTTTTCCACATGAAACAAAGACCTTGGAAATTTTGGAAAAACCAAATGAATGGGGAACAAAGACAAAGGAACTTGCAAAGAAGAGTAAGATGATAAAAATATATGCCACGAATCCCACAAATAATAATGCCCAAGAGAGGGAATGTGAAAGAAAAAGAAAAAGTAAAGTGAAAAAGCACTCACTTGCTTTCTTAACACTTAAAGCTAGAATAGGACTCAATTTTGATTCCTCATAGTTAAACGTACTACTAATAATTTACTTAATTGTCTAAGTGTCCCCTTTAATAATTATAAAAAAAATTAAGCAATTTTATTGATAGCATTAATTTGATCGATAACGTATTTCTATTTTAAAGTCATTTTTAAGTTTTTAAGATACCAAATTTTTTAAGTTTCTATTTTATTTTTTTTGTAAACGGTACCTTTTTTTTTTTTCTCTCTACATAGTTTAGTCCTTTGAATTTCAATAATCTCCGTTGAATCTCCAATAATATAATTGTGTAATTTTAGTTTCTTGATAAATTATTAATCAATAACGAAAATCCTAGTAATTTGAAATCATACATTTATTTACAATCTGTATTAACAAAATTAAAACTTAAGTAACGTAAAATATAACTTTAGGAGAAAGCAAAAAGTAAGGTCTAAACATGCTTTTATTCTCCATAAAATTAGTGATTTTTTCTATTGTGATTTTTGTAATTTTAATCTCTTTAAAATTGAAAATCATTGGTTTAATTTTTAGTATTATATGATGTTACTTAACTGCTGATTTATTAATCAAAAGGTCAAGTGGGGTACAATACTTTGTAATATAATATCATTTATAGAAACCTAAAAAACTCTTCAAATATATAAAATAAATGTTATTTATCTATCCTAAAAGAAATATTGTAAACTAAAAATAGTGGTTTAAAAATTTAGAGAAATGAAAATGAAAAATGAAATTAAAAGTAAAATTTACACATTTTATAAAAATTAAAAACAAATATTTTAAAATCTACAAAAATTAAAAAATATATAAATTTTAAAAATTTAATTAAACCATTTATTTAATTAGCCAATGTATAGCTGGCTACTAATTATTTTTCCAATCCAATTATTTTGAGAAAAAATAATCTAAAAGTAACAATTAGTGTGTTTATTGGTTATTAATTATTCTGTGAAAAATCACAATTGAATAATTAAAGTGATTTTGGTAAAAACAAGAGTTGAAAAGAGAATCCTATAACTAAGACGATGATTTTCTTGGACATCATGAAAGTGTTCAAAAGCAGCACCAACTAACTTACTTTTTCAAATGCCAACATTTGGTGCAGTGCTTTGTAATCATAACCATCTTCAACACCCTCCACTGTTTATCATTACTGCTGTCTAATTCAATGCACACACTCTAACATTCTTCACTACATCTTAATTGATGATTTACATTTATACTACCATCCTCTAATTAAGATGATTATGCATACACTAAAGCCCATTAAAATTATTGTAATTGACTTTTTAATTGTAGTGATTATTGCTGTCTTATTCCAGAGTGCACACACAAAATATTAATGTAGAAATATGTCTCTAAAAGTATAATATCATAATTTAATATAATTAATAATTAAAATAATGATTAGGAATCTCACGTTGATTAAATATATTATATAAGTAGATGTCGGATCTTATCTTATATAAACTTAAATTAAATTAGATTTAAAATTTATTTTTTAATATGATATTAAAATTTTCAAAATGTATGAATATGTAAGAAATATGAAGTTAGAAATCTAAATCGACAAATCCATTTCTTAATAATAACTATATTTTCATATAGATATTATTATAACCAATGTTAAAAGGTGTGGACAATTTGTCCTTCTGATATTTTAATTTTTTAATTCAAATATATGTAATATTATTTGTTCTTTCTAAAATATTAGTTTGTCCTCCTATTAAATACAATAGGTCTATTGAATTTGTAAGATGGTAAAAAATAAATAGTGTACTCTATATCCAATTATATATGTACTTTTGAAATTAATAATATTTATTTTTTTATAGTATAAAAGTGTGTAAAAGACAATTATAATTTATTTAAACTTAAATATTTTAGATTTCTTGTCATGAAATTATATACTTGTTTACGAAAATTAATATCTTTTATAAATATTATAAACTATTTTCTTATCTCTGTTAAAACAATTTTCTAGATCCACCACTAATTTAAAGTACACATAAAAATAGAAGCAATAATTAGATGCAAGTTTTAATGACACACACATATATAATTAAAATAATAAATTTAAACATTAAAAATTTAAAAAAAGAATAATGTTTTAAGTATTTTTTATTGACTCGTGATTTGATTTTTACTGATTTTTCATATTTTAGACCCATTTTTTGTAAGCTAGTTTTTTTTCTTTTTCTAAAAAATTGACCATTATATTAATATAATATGAGAATATCGGAGTACAATGGTGTAATTCTTTTCAAATATAATATTATTTAATAAAATTATATATTTTTTCAAATAAATAACATATAATTTTTTTTATATTAATACAAATTTATTTAATAACTTGTTTAAATAAATTAAAATTGAAAAAATATTACCTTTTCAAAATATGTTGAAATATATTAAAACAGACAAAATATTGCCTTTTCAAAATATATTGAAATATGGATCATTTTTATTTTATTATTCAATTTTAATAAAATTTGACATACATAATTAGGATGATATAGAATTATAATTTAACAATTAGATAAAATTTATTTTTTATTATTTTTACTTTAAGTAATAAGAAAAGATGTTCATTATAATCTCACATACAGATTTGATACTATCAAATATTTATGAAATACTTAAATATGAAATTCTTCAATTCAATGAAAACGAGTTTAATTTATTCTTATAAAATACAAAATATTCTTATTTATATATTATAAAAATTAATTTATTTATAATAAAATGAGATATCGAATAATATAAATAAAGATAATTTTTTTTTTTATAAAAGTTTTAATATTTAAGCTAAAACACAATCAAATAAAGACAAATCTTACTTATTAACTAATTTATAAAAATAAATCAAACTTAAATGAATTCTATAATATAATATTAAAATCTATCATAATAAAAATGATTTATTGTACTATGTACGCTATGAAGTTGTCACGGGAACACATAGATTATTACGACCGAGTTATGCTAAATATCACTTTCTAACCATAGTTATTGGTAGAAATAATTAAGGAACGTAGTTGTTTGTAGAAATACTTAAGGAGAAGTATGTGCAAGGTTCACTGTACAACCAAGAAAACCAAATTATTGCAATAAAATGTGAGTTGATTCTACCCCACACCACACCTTTCACCTTTTGGCTTCTTAGTGGAGACACAATCATACTCAACCCATACCCTTGCCAAGGACGAACTGTACCTGTACCTGTATGCAATTGCATGCATGCTTCTTTATTATACACAAAACTTAAAAAGATAACATACTCTTTCAAATATATTTACTGCAAAAACTATTTCTTTTAAATTTGTCTTAAAATATGTTGTATCTTTCCCTATTAGCACATATTATAAGCATAATTTTTTTTTATTAATATATTATAATAATTTTGTAAACATATAGGTCACTTTTCTTCAATTTAGTTAAACTTAAACTACTTTGCAAAATAGTGCTAAACTTTATCCAAAATTTATTAAAAAATTAATAATTATGATATTTATGTACGAAATCCAATAAAGATGAAAGGAAATATAAAAATACAATAGAAAAATTATTACAATATATATTAAATTAAGGTTTACATTCATTTATATATATTATATATATATATATATTATGAAAGATTTTATATGATTTATTAAGAAATGAATTTTAATTTAACTTTATAAAATCTAATCATAAAATAAGATTTACACTTATATATATATATATATATATATTATAAAGATTTATGTCTTTAGTGGATATGTGATCTTTAACTAAAAGTATTTATCGTCCTAGAGTTGAAAAGAGAGAAAGAGAAGTTAAATAATGAGAAACATATGTGTGGATGAGCAATCGAATGCATTTATGAATATTTGATTATTTTTTTTTAGAAGTTTTGAGCATTTTATAAATAGAAATGTATTGACATGGGTGGGGTATGTCATAGGAAGGGTGTTTCAAAAACCTAATGATAGTAATTTATAATGAGAAAGGTAGTTGAGTACATGAGGCCTACTTATGAACACTATATGATTGTCCTAATAGCTTGAACAACACTAAAGGGGAATAAAATTGTTTGTGCCTACAAGAAAAGAAAATAAAGAAGCATAAGAAAAAAAGCAATAACCAAACAAACACTAACATGATTAACATCCATAGTGCCTCTTCAGACGTGATGTCCCCGTATCTCATGCTTTCAAATCTCAAGTGCGATTAAAGGGTCCCTCACTTCTAAATATAAAATAAATAAATATTATTTGGATCAATGTTGTGGGAATATTTGCACAATATGTTGTAATCATATTGAAACATTAAAAAATGGTTTTTTTTTTGCTAATGGTTGAGTTGGGAAGGAGAACATTGGATTTTAAATGGCCATATGTATATAATCGAAGTTTTTTTTCATGAATATTATCTAGATGGTATCTTAAAGTTTACAATAAAAAGTTAATCTATGCTTTGCGTGATTTTTCGCTGGTAAAATATATTTTTAAGACTATCATATGAATTCAATTTGAAAGAAGTGATCGACCTTCGTGTATTACGATAGACTTTACTATTAATTACTGGATCAAGAGACTTGATTTTATAACTAAGATCTTGATTTTTTAAAATAATAAATATATTCCAATAAACTTTTTGGATAAGTATAAGATTAATTGCGTTGATTTTAAGTTTAATTACACTTAGTTTCTCATTCTTTGAATGATGTATGAACTTAATTGTATTAATTAACAATTTTTCATGTTTAAGGAAAATAGTAACAAATCACTTATTTTTAGTTATATTATTTTATCAGCAGAGAATAAAATAAACTGATAGGACTTTTCAAGAATACTTAAATCAAAGTTCAAATCTAAGTAAACTCGCAAAAGACGTACATACCAAAAAGTATATCTAATCTCAATCAATTTACAAACATAAACCTCTATTGTGCCTCTTCAACTAATACAACTATCCAAACTGAGAAACCACTAGACAAAACCCACATATGCTCACAGGACAACAACTACACAGGTTGAGGTTCTGAAACAGCTCAGAACAATAATCCAAATAACTGGAAATGTTTATTTCAATGAACTATATGTCCACAACTATATAATGGCATATTCAAACGTTCCAACAGAATTAAAGGAACAAAACAAGTGATTCTTATTTATGCAGCCACAAGCACGATGGTTCCTAGTGAGCAGAATCTCAATCACTTGTGAAGAAACTTAAAAATTCTGAAACAAAGGAGAACACAAACAAAGGCAGAAAACTATTTAGAATGAAGGATGAGACTCACGTTTTGCCTGCCTTCTCTCTTATTCCCCCACCTCTCATATTCACGTAGTCCTTTTTCCATTTAGGCTCTAACCGTTTTCTTGTGGATCTCCTCAATCAATCCATATTTGAGAAGTTTGTTATGCCCTCCTGGTCCACATGTTCCCGTTGATGTGTATTTTCCTCTTTGGCATATTGTTGCGTCGTATCAGGTTCAAGCACACTTGGTTCACGCAAATGCACATCAACTTTTGTAGTGGTTGAAGCTCAGAGAATTGTAAATTCATTCAAATTATGATAAAGTTGGGCAAGTCCACAAAACACCATTGTGACTTCTCCATCTATGTGTTTCCTTTTGTCCAAATTCCTCCATTAACCCCCATCCTTTGTCTCATTATTGTATGTCCATCCAGAGTAATCAAAGGTATGCACAATAGGTGCTTGGTTACCAATGCTTGCATTGTCAATGTTATTAGCCATAATTGTTTGCACCTTCTCTTTGCGCCTATTTATGCAACAAATAACATAACTCTTGCCCACCTCTACTAGAAAAACAAAGATAAAAGATAACATATAACATTGTGATGTACCTACTCGAGACAAATTACTTAAATACTTGATACAAAGATGAAACTGATGGCTAAAACCTAAAAAGCTATTTATAGTTTATTAAATTGAGACATTGTAAAGAGTACAAGATCCAATAAGAATAGGAGAATGAAATGTATCACACTTTATATTTCATCAAAATCCATGCTTTCAATTTAGGCAAGTGGAAAAGTTCACCCTCATCAACCTTCCCGTCTCTAAACACACATTGTTTCTATGGTCCCAAATACTCTAGAAAATAACTATCCATACCTTTTTCCCTTTTTCCGCACCAAATTTTGCATATGATTCAGCTTAGAAAGCTAAAATTGTTCAAAATTGGCACCACATGTTATTATGCTATACAAAATGTTATATAAAAATTATTTATTGGATCTTTAATTAAAAAGATTTGGATTATTATTTGTTGATTTTTAAATGACTTAAATTATCATTCTTCTTAATGTTTAATAGAATTTTTTTTTGTTTGGATATTTTAAATTAGAGGGATTGATTGAATCCATAATTGACTTTACAGTGTAAGATTTTCTTCATTTATCAATTTATTTTCTTAAGAAAATATTTTTGAAGAGGTGTTGTAACTACATAATCAATTACACTAATAGCTAAATTCTAACTCCATAATTTTGTTTGAAGAAATTCAAAGTAGACTCTAACTCCATAATTTTGTTTCAAAGTAACTCACCACAATAATTATAGTGACAAAATCATTAATGTGAAAGTATGACTGAAATCACAACCAAGAGTAAGGTGAATATTGGTTTAAAAAATGGACCTCTTGCGATTAAAATTGTCTTTTGAAATTTTTTATATAAAGAATAAGAATAGAAAGTAACAATATTACAATGAAGAAAAGAAAATTATAATAATATGGTCAAGATAAAAAAAATATAGAAACACACGTATTTTTATACTAGTTTAATTCCACAAGAATTTACATCTAATTGAATTCAGATAACTTTAGTTGGATTTTCTACTAAATTCTTGAATTAATTACAAACAATATATGTAACTAAAACAATAATTACACAACACTTCTTCAAATACTCTTTAAAAAGAACCACTTAATTACCTACAAACACACCAGGCACAAGTGAATTAATAAAAATACAAAGAAAAGAAAATATATCACTTGAAAAAATGAATATTTTCCAAAATTATAGTAAAAATCTGTAACATGTTAAAACTCTTGACTACTCTTGAGCAAATCATTTTAACAAAGTGTTGACAAAACTTCTTCATAAAAACTCTCTTTAGAAAGCTACAAAACTTCTTTTAAAAAAATTATTAAAAGTGTGCTCGATTGACAAATGTGGAATTATTTTTAAAGAGTTTTCAAAATACAATACTATAAGTGAAATAATGATATTACATCATTTAACTACTTTATCTAATTTACTTACAAAGGTCACTTATTTCAAAAGTAAAATATCTGCCCCCATTTAATCAACTACACAAATCATATATAATTGCAAAACTATTTATTTATGCTTTTACATTTAATTAAGTTATGTAATGCCATAAAGTATTCCATCAAATCTTACGCCTTTAAATACGTAGATTACTGGTAAACATGAGTTATGATTTATACAGTCTTACCTTTATATCTCACACACCCCTCACACTCATTATTAATGGATAACTTAAAATAAGTTAGTATAAAAATATAAATTTAACTACATTTTTCATATCCAATTTTCGGTTTCATTTATAACCAAAAGGACAAAATCAAACATATTTTTAATAGCTAATAACATTAAAATAAGTAAATACTAATAATATAAACTAATATATATATATATATATAACTTTTAACATTAATTTTAATAATATATACTAATATAAGTAATTAACGACATAGATTAGTACGGAATAAATTTTATATTATTACTCTATATTTATTATTAATAGTAATATATAATATTAATTTATTAACATTACTATGTATTTATTAAAAAAATATTAGTAAATATAAATTAATATATTTTAACCTGAATATATTTATCAATATTATTTTTTATATTTATTAATAATTACTATAAAAAAATTATAATTTTATTAGGAGTTTATTAGCAAAGGTTATTATAACCTCTAAGACATGCACTGTAGAAGTTTTCTAAACCCTTAGTAAAACACAAATATTTAGTTGAGGTTTTTTAAACTTCTGATAAACCTCAATGTTTTTTAATAAGTGCCTAGCAAAATATTTTTTATTTTTTTTCTTTCTCCTCTCTTAGTTTAATTTTTTTCCTGTCTCCTTTCTTAGTTTATTCTTTTTTTTCTAATCTAATGTCACTACAAAAAAATTACTTTTAATGGGGATTATATTTGGAGTTACCAACGATTTTAATTCCTGTTAAGTGCGTTACCCGCAGTTTGCTTTTCTCCTGGAAGATCCAACGTCGCTATTCCCGACGGTTTTGAAAATCTCCACAATTCTCGGCGGTTTTGAAAACCCCTGCTATTCCCAGCAGTTTTGTAAACCTCCGCTATTTTCGACGGTTTTGAAAACCCCCACTATTACCGACGGTTTTGAAACCCCCGCTACGTCTAGGAGGTGCATATATAAAAAAGTAAGTGACAAATAATAAAAATGTCAAACCAAAATAAGCCAGTAATTTTGTCAAATCCTATGTTCTTCTTCTATCACCTAACACTAATTCATCTTATTCTTTAAATTACTTACTAATTCATTATTTCATTAATCTTATTCATTTTGAATTCATTATTTCATTAATCTTATTCATTAGTGATCAATATTAGAATAATAAACAATACCTTGGTAAACAAGACCATCAACTTTGCATTGAGCATCATTTCCCATCAAAACAAGACCATTATAAATTGGTTCATATGTGGTAAACCAATCTCTATTGTGAGACATATGAAAAGTACAACCAAAATCAAGAATCCATTCATTTTTAGACCTTTGTTCAGTGTTGGAAGCTACAAAACAATCCCCATCAGATTCAGTTTCAACAATACTAGCTTCCACAAATTTTTCAGGTTGTTTACCATTTCCCTTATCTTCTCTATCTTGCTTATTTTTCAATTTATAACATTCAGAGATCTCGTGCCCCTTTTTCTTGCAATAACAACAATATTTGGAGTTCTTGCCTCTAGATTTTGACCTAGATTTATACTTATTGTTCCTTCCTTTCTCTTGGTTTCTCCCTCTAACTACTAATCCTTCACCAGAACTTTGAGAATGAATTTGAGTATCAAATTTTTTCTTTGGCTAGTAAATTAGTCTTGACATCATCAAAGCTTAAGGTAAGATAATTACCGTATAACATAATTTCTTTGAATTGTCGATGCGAGGGTGGTAGAGAAACAATAAGTAGAACGACTTTATCCTCATCATCAATTTTAACATCCAAATTTTCCAAATCAATTATGATGGAATTAAATTCATCAAGGTGAGATTGGATGGGAGTACCTTCGGACATTTAGAGACTCCAATTTACTCCATATGCCTGCTGTAGTTTTCTCGTTGATGACCTCACGCAACACCTCACGGGACAAGCATAACTGGATTGCAGACAATGCCTTTTCATCCATCTCATCCCACTGCTCCTCCATCATAGTGGTTGGCCTCGTCATTTTACCTGTCAGAACTTTCTTTAAACCATTTTGGGTGAGAACAGTTAGCATTTGGACTCGCCAGACAGCAAAGCTGATTTTACCATCAAATTTCTCAATATCCAATTTCGACATTATTGAACAACAAATCCTGGTCGAATTATCGAAAAGCTCTGATGCCAATTTGTAGGGATATCGTGTGCGGAAGCGTAATAATTTCAACAAAAGATTATGAGAAATTAAAGTAACAAGTAAAGTGAGAATGATACCATAATTTTTAGGTGGAAAACCCCTTTAAATTGAGGTAAAAAAACCACCCGGGAGAGAGCCAAAACTTCCACTATAATGGTACTGGGAGTACAATGAATTCCTCTCTAGCTAATAGATAAATAGCCCCAAAACAAATTCTCTCTATATGGGTTAAACACTTACACCCAAGAGAAGAAATAGAGAGTATAGGAAAAGAGAGAGGAAGCAAGTGTGTGTTGCTGTTTGTTGTGTGTTACATTGCTTGAAGGAAGCCACTATATATAGTGGTTCTAGGAGACAACAATAATAAAATCAATTAATGGTAAGTAACCTCCCTTTGATGACAATTAATTGTAGTAAGAAACCTCCATTTAATTACAATTAATTGTGGCAAGTAACCTCCCAATTATGTCAAGAAAACGGAAAGGTGAGTCATAACCCACAGAAAGGCAATTGAAGACAGTCCAGTAGCTTGTTCATAAGTGCTCTTGTGGTACCAATCGTTCAGAATAATGCTTCTGTCAAAGTCATAGGTAAAGGGTTCAAGGTCACGGGGTGCCACACGAATTAGTCTATATAGCGCCGCTTCCCTTTGCATTCCATAGTGAGCATGGTAAAGATATGTACCAAGCTGTAACATAAAAGATTCAAGCAAATAAGACACTAAGATTTGTTTTGGTGTTATGTATGAAAGAATTGAACAACAAACAACAAACAAAAGATAAGGAATTAATAGTAAAAGACCTTATACTACAGAGATTGTAGCTTTCTTCATATAGGAGACAAAAAAAAATGATAACATGTGTAACAGTGTCATTACAGATCAGGGCACCAAGTGTTTTTGGAAACACTTCAATCACCAGCAGATACTAGATACAAAAAATATTTGTGATTCCTTCAAATCTGGTAGCATCATCAACACTTACACAATACTAGATTCCAAGTGTAGTAAAGTAATATATTTCTTATATCAATGTAATTATTTTGTATTAATACGAAATTATACTTATATGATATTACAAAACTCTAGAAAGTAAATAAAAAAAAAGTTGAAGAACAATAGTGTATTAGTGTAAGGTTGTTTGAGAAAATCGTTGGGCAAATTTGGGTTCAACATTTTTATTATTTGGCACCTACCTTTTTATATATGCACCTCTTAGAAGTAGTGGGGTTTTTTAAATCACCAGGAATAGCGGGGGTTTTCAAACCGCCAAGAATAGCAGGGGTTTTCAAACCGTCGGAAATAGCGGGGATTTCCAAACTGTTGGATTTCCAAGCTTTTGTTGAGCTTGGCCTGAATGTTAAGAACACTAATAAGAAGAACTTCAAATCTTTTGGTCATTGACCATTCCTCCTATTGATGGCATCTTTATTTGCTTGTTGAGATGACCACTAGCGCAGAAATGCTAATCAAATGCGGCTATTTTACATTTACAAATGCGGTTATAGAGCCGCATTTGATCAACACGCAGTTGTAAATAAGAGAAATACAAATGCGGCTATAGAGCCGCATTTGTAAATGCGATTTACGAATGCGGTTATTTGAAATAACCGCATTTGTATATTCTTTTGAATGAGCTCGCATTTGTATATTCTTCTGAATAAGTTAGGGTTTTAGGGGCACGTTGTTGGTGAACAGTGGAAGGGGAGAAGAGGAAACACGGCAGCTGCGGTGAGTGCGGCGGCGGAAGCGGTGGCGGAGCGGCGAGAGCGAAATGCGACAGCGGCGGAAGCAATGGAAGAGTACACCTTCAAAATGCAGAGCGAAACCCATTAAAAACGAAAGCAATATGGAAAGCGAAAGCCATTGGAGTTCAATGCAGTTGTTAGGAGCAATGGAAACAAGAGAATAAGGGGCAATGCAGTTACGTACCTCCGAAAATGAAGAACTTCGCAACCAGAGAAAACGAAGAACAGATATGAGCGCAAACGAAGAATGAACGAAACTGTTGAGCGCCTAAAATTTTTAGGGTAAAAATCATTTACAAATGCGGTTATTTAAATAACCGCATTTGTAAATCAAGCGTTTTGATTTACAAATGCGGTTATTCAAATAACCGCATTTGTAAATCAAGCGTTTTGATTTACAAATGCGGTTATTCAAATAACCGCATTTGTAAATCAAGCGTTTTGATTTACAAATGCGGTTATTCAAATAACCGCATTTGTAAATGGAAGCTCTTGATTTACAAATGCGGTTATTTAAATAACCGCATTTGTAAATCAAAATAATTTCAAAAATGCCACCGCGTTTTTTACGAATGCGTTTAAGCGCTGAACCGCATTAAATAAGGAGCGTTCTTTTCTTATTTTTGTACTAGTGGACCCTTCAAATTTAGCATCCTTGGTCATCTTCATGTATTTTTGGGTCACATCACTGTTCCACTACCCATCTATTCTCATACCTGTCGTTTTAAATTATTAGATAACTTTTAATTTATTAGATAACTTAAGAAATGAACTTTTCTTTGGTGCTTAGTTTTCTAACTTATTTCTATTCCTTTTGACTTTTACTAATTGTTATTTGGTAATTTTATTTGATATTTATAAAATTATAAATTTTTGTAAGACAAAAGAAAATGTGTAACCTTTTTGATATTGAATACTTGATAATATCATGTGTTTTGGTTGTGATTTTTATTTTTTAACCCCCTGAAAAAAAAAAGAACTCGAACCCCCCCCCCCCCCCCCCCCGCCCAACACACACGGTGCTTATATCTTCCTCTCTCTCCCCCTTCTCTCTTCAATTTCTCTCCCATACCTCGTCTATTCCAAAATCTGATCACGACATGTTATAGCTAAGGAGTCAGGGGGTACATTTCTACCTGATCCGATTTCAAATTGAGTAAGTTCATTTTTACTCTAAAGTTTCCTTATTCTCTATTTTTCTCTATGATTTAGTCATCAATCTTAGTCGGGCCAATTGAGAAAAGTGTTTCTCTCAACTAAATTAAGCTCATACTAAAACTTGATAATATTTGGATAACTTGCTATAGCTTCCTAAATTTTGGATTTGTTCCCCTGTTTGAGATAGAATTTCCATCAGTGGAATTTCAGGAAAGGGAAACCTTTAATTTTCAAAAGCACCCTAGGCTAGAAGATCTAGATGTGGAGAGCATGTGGTCCCAATATTCAATTTCTCTTGCAGGGATGTTGTTTGATAAAATTGTTTGGTTTTATGTTGTATGAACATGTATAAATATTATATTTTGATAGTTAGAAATTTAAATATTATTTTTGATGTTGGAAAAGTTCTTGAATGGTATGAATTTTTAAATGTGATGTAATTAAATGATGTATTATATATGAATGATAAAAATTGTATAATATTGATGTCATACATTTGGGATAATGTATGAGTTGTTGTTTGATGGCATTAAGTATGAAAAACCTATGCTTAACGGAGATCTTCTGACTTCATTGATGATCTAAGTCACATAGACTAAGATATCAAGTCGTGAGAAGCAGAAGAGAGAGTTCATACAAACCGAGTTACCCTGATCCTTTCTATTAGATTTGTTGGTAATCTTTGGATTAGGTGTTAGTCTTTGGTATGGGCATACTTAATGAGTCTTCCAGAAGACGAAGTGGGATTGAAATGAAATCCAATGTTTGTGGTTGAAAATAGATCCATGTGTGGCCTATATGAATGATGAAATTGGTATTGAAATTTTTTATGACAACATTTAAAGAAATATTTATAAATGATTAGTTTGATTGGTTCTTTTTGCATGAATTAAATATGTTATGAAACTTCTTTTCAATAGCATACCCTTGCTTTTCTTGATGTGTTTGAATTGCGATGACTGTACTACGTACATGAGCAAATGATTGTACAGGTGTCGGAGGGTCTGGAGGGCTTTTGGATGTAGTTTTAAACCTTATATTTTTAATATTTGTATTTTTGTAAGTCATAATCTTATAATAGAAATATTTTGAAAAACTCCAAGTTTATATAGAAATCAGTATAACTTGTATTGTAATAGTTAGATATATTTTCTGGGGTGTTACATTTAATGGTATCAGAGCGGTTCATCTTAGGATGACCTAAGGGTAGTGGGTTTATTGTGTTTCTTTTGCGTGTAGATTTTGTTTAAGTCTAGCTTCAAGATTTAGTTAAAAGTTTCTAATAGGGTGTTTAACAAGGTTGTTTTTTTTAAGTCTTGTTTGTAGTTTCTAATAGAGATGAAAGTATTAATAATGAAAAGAATCTCGATAAAGTGGTGAGGGTGCACACTCATGGCTAAATCAAGATAATTTTCTCTCTTAATTATAAAAGTACAGTGTATTTTTTTTGTATATGTTTTGAGATGATTATTTCTATATTATGTGAAGTTGATATTGACCACATGTTTATTTTAGGGAAATAAATATAATCAAATAAAGATAAATATTACGTGTTTGATAAGTAGTACTTCAGAAGAGTGGAGTTTTATACACAGTTTTCCAGAGTAAGTGTCAAAGTTGTATTCAAAGATAAAAGTGGAATTTTCCTTGGCCTGGTGCTTGAGCAAGGTTGGCGTTAATGAAACCTTATAAAATGGCTTCATCTAAGTAGTAAAGTTGAAAAATTAGATTGGATAATATAGATGGTTGGATCAAGTATGCTACCATAAGAAATATCAATATTGTTGGTAAAGAAGAAGGATGAGGAATCTATATTATGTGAGGATTTTTTTAAAGATAAATGAGATTGTTGAGGGATAATAGTATGATGGATCAAGTTGCATGAAACATCAATGTTTTCCAAGTAGACATGAGATTCAGGTATCCAAAACTTTAAGTAAAAAGTGAAGATGTGTATAAGACAACCTATAGATCCAAATATGATTGGTAAGAGTGAGTAACAATGTCGTTATAAGGCTAGCATGGAAACAAAGAGTTATGTGGATTTAATTTATTGTTACAGGAGGTTAATTAGTTGCAATCAATATTGTAAGAATTTTAAGTATTTGTTTGATCAGAAGAGACTATACACGGGACAAAAGATATTGGTGAAGTTATTAAGGGAGTAAGATTCCAAGTTTGTGTATCATCTGGGGAAGGAAGATTTGGTTGAAACTACCATGAGCAAGGAGACATTTCAAGTGTTTGACGTAATGGTTAAAGACTCAAATTAATGGAGAGTTAATAACTAAGTGGATTAAGAATTTCATTATGGAAGTAAGAAGGGAATTATGAGTTTAAGATAAGTTGGTTGTATTTGCAAATAAGAGGTTAGAGAATATAGTCTAGTATAAAAGTTATAAGAATGAGTTAATGTGCATCACACATAACTAAGATAATATTTGAAGAAGTTTTTTTAATGGTTCAACATAAATAGGAAGTGGCTCCATAGATCTTTTTTTTTTGTCTGACCTATAAAAGACTGAAGTGGAGTATCAAAGACTTGGGATAATGTTACAAACATTGGACGTGACTAAGTATAAATAAAATTGTTTTTGTTATATTTGTGGTTCCTTTTCCACAGACAATGAGAGTACATAATGGAATCTAGATTGTGGTAGACCGCGTAATGATTTTAGTGGAAGTATTATCCTAGGAAAGGAAATGTTGTTATAGATGGTTAAAGTCACAAGGATACATAAGTATCAACACTTAAGATTATATGGTTGGAGTTGAGTGGAAGTTTCAACAGTTTAAATTTGGAAGTTGTCGTGCATTTGTTATAACTAACGAGTTTTTAGAAAAAGTGAGAGTAAGGAAATTTGTGAAATTGAATTTAAAGATTTCTAAGATTATTATATACTGATGAAACTAAAGAGTTCTCTTTGGGAAACAAATGGTATTAAGATTTAGAAACAAAATATGTGCCCTAAGGATGAAAAATTGTAGATGGGTCATTTAAGAGTTACGAAAGCAAGTTCAATAACATCTAAGTATGATCCAAGGGTATCAAGATTCCAAGAAGCTTATTTGGTGACATGGTACGAAGGAGGATAAAGTGAAGTATGTAATTACTTGTCTATCTGTCAAAAATAAATAAATCAAAGGTCGAACAAATAATGACTAGGAAGTATGTTAACATAGTTTTGACATTCACGGGATAAAAGTCAAATAATATTTCCATGAGTTTTATCACCTACTTGTCACATACAGTGAAAAAAAAAACTCAATATAAGTAATATGGGATAGATTAATGAAGACTACGCATGTTCTACCTATGGAAGAGAATTATATGCTTGAGGTTATGTAGATAATTGGGTGAGCTAGGAGGTCTCAGTTTTACAAAAGTGGGGAATAGGTGACATTGAATTTTGTATATAATGTTAAGCTGAGTTATGCTTATCTTTTTACAAGGGTGAGGATGAATCCTTTAGCCCGTGGTATTGGGAGGAGTGAGATGGTGGTAGATATTACTCTTAGTTATAAGCAGAGGTCTCTAGTAATTGATGTTGCACGTCCTTCTGAATATGATAATATTATATCTCGAAATTAAAGAACAAAATAAGCTACTGATGTTGACACCCACATATGACCATTAGAAAGTAAAAGTGGTTCGCCCAATAAATATGGGAAGAATTCATTTTGATTTAGTTATACCGATCTCAAGGTTCCATGGATTCCATTTCTTTGGAATTTGGTGTTCCTTATATTAGTATAAGCTTGGATTGGATAACATGAGTGTTATCAGAGATATGGTTGCAGAGAGGTTGGTGTGAGATGTCTTTGTTAATGTTAAGAATACAACAAAGTCGTGGATCATTGAGTTAGGTCACAACAAAATCTCTAAGTCAATTTGACAAGAATCTTTCAGCAAAAATATTGCAAAATACTCGAAGGTTAGGGGGTTGATACAACCCAAGTAGCTATGAAGATGACCAAGGAAGCAAAAGACAAAGCACATGGTAAACAATCATCTCAACGACCAATTCATAACCCCACCAAGGATCACATGGACCTCACTAGAGGAGCTGAGCATAAACCATCACACCAACTATTCTTCCTTTTGGTCTTCTTATAAGATACAAATATGTTGTAAATAATTTGGGCTTTCTTTAGGAGTCCAAATAGCAAATATAGGCTAGAATAAGGTACCTTTAGCATAATAGGGGTGTGGGTAGCATTTTAGCTTGTTCCTAGCCCTTTTGGAAGGCATTTTGACCTAGTTTATAGAAGGACAAGTCAAACCCTAAGGCTGCCCATTTTTTCCCTTTTCTCATCCTATCCCTTTAGCTTGTTCTCCAAGGCTCCTTCATCTATAAATAGGAGGGCTACCCAGTGTATTTTACAAGTTGAAATTAATAGAAGAAGAGTTACTTTGCATATATTGTGTGAGGTGTTAGTGAGGTTTGAATTCCTCTTAGCATTTAGGTCTTATCTTGTGAGTATTGAGAGCTCTCAAGTGGCGGCTATCTTCACTTATCTTGGAGGCCAATCACATTCCAAGTGGCGTGTTCCACTTCTCAAATTCATCACATAAGTTTTCTCCTTCCTTCATCTATTCTTCCATTGTCATTCCATTTTTACTCTTTGTATCATGTTCTTTTTTGGTTTTCCTTGTTTCCATTTGGCAATTCTATTTTGGTTTTTTTCCTTGTTCTTTAATTTCACACCTTCTAGCATCATTTTCACCTTATAATTGTCTTTTCCTTTTGCCTTTGTGAAATGAACCTTCACATGTACTTAACCACTTGGTTAAGTTAATGTCCAATGGGGATTTTCCTAAGGACTTCACTCTTAAATTCCTAAAATCTCAATCTAAGTATAGTGTCACACCATAAAATGAACAATCCTAAAATCAACTCATATCAGGGGTTGACCTAGATCGTTTGTTTAAGATGGAGGAAAAAGACATCGAAGCATTCATTGATATGCACCAAGAGGAACTTAGTCGAGAAAAAAAAACTCAACGTAATTTTCATCGCTTCACTTATCAGCAACTGTGAGTTAAAATTTGAGAACTATGATGATTAAAGACATCTTCAATCAGGTAGACATCTTATACAGATAAATGAAGAAGACCTTTAAGTTTCTTTATGAGTAATCATGACTTTTTTAGAGTTACGTAATTCCTTGGTGTAAGGGGAGAAATCATATCTAAGAAGATGACTCCAAAGTTCATAGGTCTTTAATATATTCTCAAGAGAATAGATTCTACTGCTTATAAACGTAGTTTGTCTCTTTCGTTAATGAACATTCATTATGTCTTTCGTGTATCGTAACTAAAGAAATATATATAATTGGTCGCAATCATATTCTAATGTCTAATTTAATTAAAAAAATATCTCTCTTTTAAAGTGAAATCAGTTAAATTTTTAGGTTCTCAAGTAAGGTAATTTCAAGGTAGAAACATCAACATAGTCAAAGTATTATGAAATCTAATATGTTGTGATTTCACTTGAGGAATAAAAGAGAAAATTACATAATGTTGTTGTGGATAATTGTAACCCCCTGGAAAAAAGAAGAAGAAAGAACCCGAACCCTCCCTGAACACACACGGTGCTTATCTCTTTCTCTCTCCTCATTCCTCTTTATCCCTTCTCTCTTCAATTTCTCTCCCATACCTCATCTATTCCAAAATTTGATCACGACATGTCATAGCTGAGGAGTCAGGGTACATTTCTACCCGATCATATTTTTAAACAGAGTAAGTTCATTTTTACTCTAAAGTTTCCTTATTCTTCGTTTTTCTCTATTATTTAGTCATCAATCTTAGTCGGGCCAATTGAGAGAAGTATTTTTCTCAACTTGATTAAGCTCATACTAAAATTTGATAATATTTGGATAATTTGCTATATGTTCCTAAATTTTGGAGTGGTTCCCCTGTTTGAAGTAGAATTTTCATAAGTCAAATTTCAGGTAAGGGAAGCTAACTTTACTTTTCAAAAGCACCCTAGGCTAGAAGATCTGGATGTGGAGGGGACGTGGTCCCAATATTCAATTTCTCTTGCAGGGATGTTGTTTGATAAAATTGTTTGGTTTTATGTTGTGTGAACATGTATAAATATCATATTTTGATAGTTTGAAAGTTAAATATTATATTTTGATAGTTTGAAAGTTAAATATTATTTTTGATAGTTCTTGAATGGTGTGAATTTTTAAATGTTATGTGATTGAATGATGTATTATATATGAATGATGAAAATTGTATAATATTGATGTCATACATTTTGGATAATGTATGAGTTGTTGTTTGATGGCATTAAGTATGAAAAGCCTATGTTTAACAGAGAACATTTGGCTTCATTGATGATCTAAGTCACGTAGACTAAGATATCAAGTGGCGAGAAGCTGAGAGGGAGTTCATACACACCGGGTCCCGCTGTAGACACTCGGTATTGGATGTTTGAACATACCTTGATCCTTTCTATTGGATTCGGTGGTAATCTTTTAATCAAGTGTTAGTCTCTGGTAGGGGCATACTTAATGAGTCTTCCGAAAGACAAAGTGGGATTGAAATGAAATCCAATGATTGTGATTAAAAATAGATCCATGTGTGGTCTATAGGAATGACGAAATTGGTATTGAAATTTTAGATGACAACATTTAAAGAAATGTTTATAAATTATTAGTTTGATTGGTTCTTTTGACATGAATTAAATATGTTATGAAACTTCTTTTCATTAGCATACCCTTGTTTTTCTTGCATTGTTTGAACTACTATGACTTACAACGTACACGAGCATATGATCATACAGTTGTCGGAGGGTCTAGAGGGCTTTAAGATGTAATTTTAAACCTTATATTTTTAATATTTGTATTTTTGTAAGTTATAATCTTATAATAAAAATATTTTGAAAAACTCAATGTTTATATATAAATTGGTATAACTTGTAATAGTTAGATTATTTTATGAGGTGTTACAATTTTTGTAAAAATATTATTTAATTAATATTTGAAATAGTAGGAAAATGTACATATGAGCACGGATATGAGTATACCAATTACATATATGAATAGAGATGAGAATAAATTTATACTTAGTACATAAAAATGAAATAGTCAAATTGACAGCGACCTTTGATTAGGTATTGTACCGATCATGTAATCGGAAGTGATGACGTGGCAGCAAGCGATAATATAGGCGTGTTGAACGGGACACCTGGCTGACAGAAGGGAAGCACATCAGGAAGTTTGTGTAGTCGCCAATTGTTAGCTTGGCGTTCTCCGATCCCTAGTATGTTTAACCGGCGGTCACCAGGCTTGCGCCATAGCCGCCGTATGTGAGTTTTAGGCGATCAAGTGGTTAGAGACCGCCTAGAGGGGCACATCGCCGAAAGATCAGGAAGGCTTGCTTAAGGCTTTCAAGGGGTACAAGTACGAAGGACGAGATTATCAGATGATCATTCCCTAGCCAGAGGTCGAGGCAAGGGAATAGTTTCCCAGAACATGCACGATGTGCAAGTGAAGCAGATCGTGATAGCGGCAGGCGAGACCACAGAGAAGGTGTGCATGGTGACACCCCGTACTCGCCGCTTAAGGGGTCGCGCTCCAAGGAATTTATGCACCAAGTTACTCCTTGCATGGGTAACTTAGTCGAATAGCTTGAAGAGTAGAGGTGACGCTCAAGTAGAAGGGGGCTCCAGATGGTGACACGTGTACAGCTGGATGCGAGCCACGTGTCCAGAGGTGTAACCGTCAGGAGAGATAAAGTGCTCAGGTATGTAAGGAACTCTTAACAGACTTTGAGGTACGCTTTTCAGAACACTGAGATTCACTGCGCACGGTTCCTTGAGTTTTGATATTCTCTCTGAGTATTTGGTGATTCCGTCACTGACTTGAGCGTCAGAGCGCGATCGGCCGCAGTGGCGCCACTCTGTTTTCTGCAGGTTCTTGCGAAGAATTGAGGTGTGGAGGACAGAAGCTAACGTGGTGCGAAGCTGATCCAGAAGGAGAAACCTTTAACATGGCAAGGCTCTTGCACTCAGGTCAACCGGCAGGATCATCAGGCGCCCACCGTGGGGCCGTGTAAAACTTGTTTCCCATCCACAGCGTGAGTTCTTGAAGTTTTTGCGATTCTTGTGTGATTGTGTGCTGGTGCAACCATTTTCGGAGTTTTCCACCGTTTGTTCGAGCTTTCAATCGGTAGTCTGGAGTTTTCCACCGTTTGTTCGAACTTTCAATCGGTAGTTTGAAGTTTTTCACTGTTGTTTGAGCTTTCAATCGGTGAATCGAAGTTTTTACCGTTCGTTCGAGTTTCTGATCGGTGAATCGGAAGTTTTGGTGGAGAAGCGGTAGGTTCGTGTTGAGATTGCAAGTTTCTGTGGAGGTTTTTGCATCCGAATCAATTCCGTGCTGTTGTGGTTGCGTTCTTGGAAGTTCTTTGGAGTTGAAGAGTTTTTGACCGATTGATTGCTTCCGCTGGTGAAGGTTTTGGTCGCTGAAGTTTGATTTGTTGATTTTTCATGAGAAAGATGAGAAGTACGCGTTCAAGTCCCGTTGTGCCAGCTGCTGCAGAAGGCGCCATGACCATGGCGCAAATGATGGAGATCATGCGTGCGTTGCAGGCAAATGTGGAGGCATCGCGCGTAGAGCAGGCGAAGATGCATGAAGACCTGGTCGCCTCTCAGGCCAGAAACGAGGAGCTTAGCAAGCTCACTGAGGAATTGCGTCAGGCTCTTCACGAGCAGAGAGGATGCACAACCGTTGAAGAGGTTGCGCCGTCATCGCCACCGCACGTTTTTCCGATGCCGTTTGCTCAGGTGATCACGGACACGGCGATTCCTGTGAGCGTGGTACCTGTGAAAGCTTCTCTCACCGGCGTGGAGGATCCTGAAGCACATCTCACTGCGTTCCACACGCAGATGATGCTGTCAGGAGGCTCAGATGTTGTCTATTGCAAGATGTTTATGAGCACACTTCAGGGAACAGCGCTGGAATGGTTTGTTAGCCTGCCTACCGGTCACATAACCAATTTCCAGCAGTTTTCGAAGCTTTTCGTTGACCAGTACATTGTGAACAAGGCGCCACCTAGGGTGTCTTATGACCTGTTCGACGTGAGGCAGTATCAGGGAGAGTCCCTCAGGGACTATCTGAATCGTTTCGGGGCACAGATGGTCCGCTCGCCTGCCAAAGACGAGGAGATGTTGGTATACGCCTTCAAAAAGGGCGTGCTACCTGGACCTTTCTGCGAGGCGCTGATTAGGGGCCACCCCGCCACGTTTGCTGAAGTTAGGCGACTTGCTGTGGCCCACATCGCCGACGAGAGTGAGGTCACCGAAAAGAGAGGGAGTGTGGCTCTTGCTAGGCCACGGGCCCAGACTAGAATCCAGCCGCAGAGGGTGCTGGAGACGGCGGCGGCTAAGAAGGATCAGAGGACTCGCCATCCTTACGATCCAAAGAAAAACAAGGGAAGGGGTCCAGGGCGCCCCAGGGAGTTCAATCGCCCACCCAGGTACAAGTTTGTCATGGGGTTGGCGGACCTGATCGCCATTCCCAACATAGCAGCCAGGCTTAAGGCGCCTGAGAAAGTTGGCGACAAGGTGTTAGGACCAAAATCGAATGCATGGTGCGAATTCCACCAGAGTTTTGGTCACACCCTTGATTCGTGTTTGGCTCTGGGTTACCAGCTCGACGACTTGGTCAAGAGTGGCTTCT
The DNA here is from genome assembly GCF_000499845.2 of Phaseolus vulgaris. NCBI lineage: Eukaryota > Viridiplantae > Streptophyta > Magnoliopsida > Fabales > Fabaceae > Phaseolus > Phaseolus vulgaris. Next base: position 31,263,679 of record NC_023750.2, on the reverse strand, counting down.
TGAATGACTACCTGCTGGACAAGAGGACGGGGGGTGCGTCGAGCTCTCAGCCGGCGAGCAGTGAGGGTCAGCAGCATGAGATGCCCACTCATGGCGAGATCCACACCATCGCTGGAGGCTTCTCAGGTGGTGGATGTACTGCGTCACAGAGGAAGAAATATGCAAGGTAAGTGATGGCAGTAGATGTGTTCAAAGATCACTCGCCAGATGTGGACATTACGTTCACGAAGGAGGATCTCAGGGACGTTGTGCCTCATGACAACGATCCCATAGTTGTCTCGCTAGTCACGGCGGGAAGGAAGGTCCACCGGGTACTGGTGGACCAAGGAAGCTCGACAGATGTAATGTTCTGGCCGACTTTCACCAAGCTGCAATTACCCCTTGACCAGTGAAGGCCCTATGGAGGATGCTTATATGGGTTCGCTGGCGACCAGGTGGAGGTCAGGGGGTACATTGAGTTGAGAACTACGTTCACAGACGAGGCGACCTCGAGGACGGAGAAGATCAAGTACCTCGTCGTGAATGCCCCCTCGGCTTATAACATTCTGTTGGGAAGGCCGACCCTCAACAGAATAGGAGTTGTGCCCTCAACCAGGCACATGAAGGTTAAGTTGCCATCGATGGAGGGGGTGGTGATCACCATAAGATCTGACCAAAAGGAGGCAAAGAAGTGCTACGAAAACAGCCTCAAGAATAAGAGGTCGGTGAGCTACATCACCACGACGCCGCCTCCCGGTGTGAAGCCCAGGCCAACAGAATGGCGAGTTGTTGATGCGGCGATGGAAGTGACCGCCGGAGGCGATGTCATCATGGTAGATGCTGAGGTTGAGGGAAAGAGCGCCGGACGGGAAGAAGAAGCGAGAAACCTAGAGGAAGCGAGGGAGTCGGGAATCGCCAGGGCGGTGATCGCCAGGGAAACCAGGCCCAAACCCGTCGAGGAGTGGCTCGAGAGGGAGATCGGGGGCAAGGTCTTCAAGTTGGGAAGATCTTTGGAAGGTGAGCTCCAAGACCAGATCGCCAAGGTGATAGAACGGCATCTGGATGCTTTTGCATGGTCTGCTTCAGACATGCCGGGAATCGACCCCGATTTCTTGTGTCACCATTTGGCAATGGACACACAGGTCAGACCAGTGCGACAGAGAAGAAGGAAGTTTAATGAGGAGAGGAGACAGGCGATTAGGGATGAAACGCAAAAGCTCCTCGCCGCAGGCCATATCAGGGAGGTCCAGTACCCTAAATGGTTAGCTAATGTCGTGCTGGTAAAGAAGAGCAACGGGAAGTGGCGCATGTGCGTCGACTTCACAGACCTAAACAAGGCTTGTCCAAAGGATTCATACCCTTTGCCAAGTATAAATGCCCTGGTCGACAACGCAGTAGGGTGCAAGTTGCTGAGCTTTCTGGACGCCTTCTCGGGGTACAACCAGATAAAGATGCATCCCATGGATGAAGAGAAGACCGCCTTCATGACTGAGAGATCGTGCTACTGCTACAAGGTGATGCCCTTCAGGCTGAAGAACGCGGGGGCCACGTACCAAGGTTGATGGATAAGGTACTTGCACCGATGCTGGGAAGGAATGTGCAAGCGTACGTAGATGATATGGTCGTGACTTCGCTAGAGAAAAGCAAGCACATCTCAGATCTGGAGGAGCTGTTTACCACAATCGCCAAGTTCAAATTAAAGCTAAACCCCGAGAAGTGCATTTTTGGCGTAGAGGCAGAGAAGTTCTTGGGTTTCCTCTTAACTGAAAGAGGAATAGAGGCAAATCCTGATAAGTGTGCTGCCATCTTGGCGATGAGGAGCCCGACTACCGTGAAGGAGGTGCAGCAGCTTATAGGTCGGATGGCCGCCCTATCTCGTTTCGTGTCAGCTAGTGGAGAGAAAGGCCATCCGTATTTCCAATGCTTAAGGCGAAACAATAAGTTTGTCTGTTCGAAGGAATGCGAAGAAGCTTTCGTGAAGCTTAAAGAGTACCTGGCGAGCCCGCCGGTTTTGTGCAAACCTTTGGTAAGAACCCCTCTCAGGTTGTATTTTGCTGTAACTGAGAGGGCGGTGAGTGCGGTGCTCGCCCAAGATCAAGACCAGGCTCAGAAACCTATCTACTTCGTTAGCAAGGTGTTACAAGGCCCAGAAGTAAGGTATCAGGCCTTGGAGAAAGCTACACTGGCGGTCGTATTCTCGGCGAGGAGGTTGCGCCACTATTTTCACAGTTTTACAGTGCTGGTGATGACCGACTTGCCTATCCAGAAAGTCTTAAAGAAGCCCGATGTAGCCGGGAGAATGGTGAAGTGGGCAGTGGAGCTGTCGGAGTTCGACATCAAATACGAACCCCGAAGACCGATCAAGGGGTAGATTTTCGCTGATTTTGTGGTCGAGCTCTCGTCGGAGGCAGCACGAGTTGAGGGGGACGATTTTCATTGGGTACTTTCGGTGGACGGATCGTCTAACCAGCAGGGTAGTGGTGCTGGAGTCATTCTAGAAGGGCCCAACGGCGTGCTGATAGAACAATCCCTGAGGTTTGCCTTCAGAGCTAGCAACAATCAAGCAGAATATGAGGCGTTGATCGCAGGCATCTTGTTGGCTAAGGAGATGGGGGCTAGGGTGTTGATGGCTAAGAGTGACTCATTGTTGGTCACGGGACAAGTAACAGGCGAGTTCCAGGCCAAGGATCTACAAATGGCGGCTTACTTGGAGTATGTGCAGGAGTTGAAGGGTTCCTTTGCCTCGTTTGAGGTGGTGCATGTACCCAGAGAGCAAAATGCCCGAGCTGACTTGCTAGCCAAGCTCGCCAGTTCAGGCAAGGGGAGTAGGTAGAGGACAGTTATTCAAGAAACTCTGAAGACGCCAAGGCGTTTGTGGCAGACCACCAGGTTCTTCAGATAAGCAAGTCGACGGAGAAAGCGGCGAGGAGTCACAGGTCCTTGACCCAGGAGACCTTGAGATCGCCGAGAATAAGAGCATGTCGAGGGGAAAGGGTGAACGTGGCGCAGGTCTGCGCTACGGATAAGCCGGACACATGGATAACGCAATACCAGCGCTGCCTGGCAGATGGCGTTCTCCTGCTGGATCCGACGGAGGCTAGGAAGATAAAGAAGAATTCCAGCAAGTTCACCATGATCGACGGCGAGCTGTACAGGTTTGGGTTTACACACCCACTCCTAGAATGTGTGCACGGAGAAAAATGCACTAGAATTATGGCCGAGCTCCATGAAGGTATATGTGGAGTCACGTCGAGGGTCGAGCTCTGGCTGCAAGAACTCTCCGTGCATGTTATTACTGGCCAACGATGAGGGAGGACTACAAGAAGTATGCACAATGTTGCAAGCAATGTCAGCAGCACGCCGATTGGCACAAGGCGCCTCCAGAAGAGCTGAAGTCAATTTACAGCCCTTGGCCGTTTCATACTTGGGGAATTGACATTCTGGGACCTTTCCCATTGGCGGTCAGGCAGATGAAGTACTTGGTGGTGGCGATTGAATACTTCACCAAGTGGATCGAAGCGGAGCCAGTAGCCCAGATCACCGCACATAAGATCGAAAGCTTTGTATGGAAGAATCTCGTGTGCCGGTTTGGTGTGCCTAAACGCCTGGTGTCGGACAATGGAACTCAGTTTGCGAGTCACCTGTTGAAGAAGCTGTGCGAAGAGGTGGGAATACAGCAGGTGTTTGCATCCGTCGAGCACCCACAGACAAATGGCCAAGTAGAGTCTGCCAATCGGGTGTTGCTGAGAGGTTTAAAGAGAAGACTGAAGAAAGCTAAGGGATCGTGGGCTGAAGAGGTACCCCGCATAGTTTGGGCGTACCATACCACTGAACAGTCAGGAACCCACAAGACCCCGTTTAGCATGGTCTATGGATGTGACACGATGATTCCAGTTGAAATCCAGGAAAGCTCGCCGAGATTCCAAAACTTTGTGGCAGAAGACTCGAACAAAGAAAGAAGATTGAATCTGGATTTACTGGATGAGGTCAGGGAGGAGGCAAGAGTAAAGGCCGGGGCAGTAAAGAGGAGGATTGAGTGAAGGTATAACTCTAAGGTGATGCCAAGGCAATTTAGAGAAGGCGATCTGGTGATGAGGAAGGCCCATCAGTACGAGATGGAGAACAAGTTATCGCCTAAGTGGACGGGACCGTTCAGAATAACCGAGGTGCTCGGGAACGGCGCCTACCGCTCAGAGACGTTAGAAGGAGGGGCGATTCCTCGCACTTGGAACGCCACACACCTCAAATTATATTACAGTTAAAGCTTTGTAAGTAAAAACGAACATGAAGAGATTTACAAGCTTTCTGTTAAAACAGTTTGAAGGGGGCACTCTTTTTTCCTAAGGAGGGTTTTTAATGAGGTCACCCAATAAAGAAGAGTTTTCAAAGTTTAAAGCTTCTAAGATTGCATGCTTGTTGTTTCGAAAGTTTTAGAAAAAAGACCTTATCACTCGTACGTGATCTAAGGCAACAGCAAAGTTATATTGCATGCTTTCAGTTAAAAGTTTTAAAGTCCCCATCGTTTTTCGGCGATTGGCGGCATCAGTTAAAAGTTTTAAAGTCCCCATCGTTTTTCGGCGATCGGCGACAGTAGTTAAAGTTTTAAAGTCCTCATCGTCTTTCGGCGATCGGAGGCACCAGTGATGATTAAAGACCTCAACGCTCTCGTGCGTCTTGAGGCAAGAAGAGAAAAAGACCTCCTCGCCCTTGAGCGAGTGCAGGCGAGAAAGAGAAAAAGACCTCCTCGCCTTTGAGCGAGTGCAGGCGAGAAAGAGAAAAAGTCCTCCTCGACTTTGAGCGAGTGCAGGCAAGAAAAAGTCCTCCTCGACTTTGAGCGAGTGTAGGCAAGAAGAAGTCCTCCTCGCCTTTGAGCGAGTGCAGGCGAGAACAGAAGAAGTCCTCATCGCCTTTGAGCGAGTGCAGGCGAGAATAGAAGAAGTCCTCCTCGCCTTTGAGCAAGTGCAGGCAAGAACAGATTGAAAGACCTATCTGCACAACCAGATAGAGGCAAGATTAAAAGTCCTCAGCGCGTCCAGGGGGGAGGAGATGTACACCCAGGGCAAGCTAAGGCACCAGAAAAAGTCCTTCTCACCTCAGAGTGAGTTCAGGCAAGATGAACTGAAAAGTCAGGGCTGTCCGTGACCTTAAACGGTGGGAAGGGAAGGAAAACGCCTTTTCCGCTTTAAATGAAACATCAATATTGACTCAGTAAGACCAGAGAAAGCTTCCACGCTTGTAGGCGGTGTGAAGACAGATAAAATCCTTCTCGTCTTGAACGAGTTCAGGTATGGCGTGAAGGGTGAAAGAAGTTAAAAAGATAGCTAAGGTAGGTTCAAAGAGAACACCTCACTATCCAGCTCATTGCTCTGAAACTCAGGGAGGTAGAGAAGGATCCGAAAGGCGCCTCTACCTCCCAGATGAGGGAACAATGGTCAAGTTATGAAGGCAAGAAAGTTCACATCGCCAGAACCCTACGGCGATCAGAAGAGTTCCAGGTGATGACAGGAATAAGTGCTCACTTTGCTGGGCAGATCAGGTAAACTGTATTGTGATACTAGTTTAAGTTAAAACCTGCTGCCTAGTAAGTAACTTATGTTAAGGTTTTTTGCCTTGAGTTCACAAGTTATATTAAAAGTCATCTCTAAAGAGTTAATAGTTGCTCAAGTTTACTTTGAGTTAACAGTTTGATAAGTTGTTATAAGGTTAACAATTTATTCAAGATCGAAGCAGTGTGTGAAAGGTGAGGCTCGAATGTTGTTGAGTTAATTCGTTTGAGTAAGTCTCACCAGTTATGTTGGTAAACCACACAGCAAATAAAGGTAAAGGCGTACAAAGCAAGTATGAAGACGATATACGGGAAGTGAAAATTATATAAGAAGTGGCAATTCAAGTTTGCATACATACATAAACAGTTACATAAGAAGTAAATACAGATAAAGTTTTTACAAAAGAAAAGGTGATGGAGGAAGGCAGCTAGTCTTCGGAGGGTACAATCTTCCCATCCACCACCTCGTTGCAGATCGACACCATGGAAAGGTCGAGCTCGGGGTATTGACATGCTACTTGCTCCAGAGCGGCGTCAAACCCGGCGGTGAGGACTTGGGTAGTGCTTTGCTCGAGCTCTTGTGTTTGCTTCTTCAGCTCTTCCTTTTCCTCACGAGCTCGAGCTAGGTCTTCAGCAGCCTTTTTGCCTTCGTCCCGAGCATGGGCCAACTCTGCAACAATCTTTTTGGCCTCCTCTCGAGTTTCGGCGAGCTCAGCAAGAGCATCGTCCCTTTCTTTTTCGACCTTCCCAAGGAGAACCTCCCGATCTGCTGACCTTTTCTCAAGGTTTTCCACCTTGGTCGCATCCGCCTTTTTTGCAGCCTCCAAGTCTGCCACCTTGAGCCTATGAGGGACCAGCTTGCTTTCCAAGTCGATCTTCTCTTGGACTTGGAGATGCAGTTTCTGGCGCAGGTCGGAGGCCTCCTTGCGCGTGCTTCTTAGCTCCGCGTCCATTGCATCCTCCAGCTTTGAGTGCTCCAACTCAGCCATCAGCAGATTGCACGTGAGCTTTTCAGCCTCAGCCCTTGTCATCAGATTTGACTCCTTCAACGCGGAGTTCTCATCTTGGAGCTTCTTCAGTGAGTCCTTCACAGCTCTCGATACAATCGAGGGAAGATCCTCCGCCATCATCTTCAGTCGGGCTGTGAGGTTGGGAGGCTTGAGGTTGTCGCTGGAGGTGCTGGGGGGGGGGGTTTGGTGCTGACTTTCACCATCGCCCTCTTCAGTTTGTAGGGCAAGGGGGGCTTCTTGGCGCGGTGGTGAGGTCGGAGATTCTGTTATGAGTATTGGCGAGATCTGAGCGCCCTCATCTCCTCCTAGTGCGGCCCCAACAATAGAAGTGGTGGAAGGAGGACCCTCTCCAACAGATACGAATGGTGTGGAGGCGCTTGGAGGGTTCTCTATGAAGTTTGGGTCACTGCTCTCGACCACTGGGGGCGCGGCGGCTAAGGGCGTCGCTTGGACTGGTTGCAGTGGAGCTGGAGGTGAGGGCGGTGTTGGTGTTTGGAGTGCAGGTGGTGAAGAGGGGGCCGCCCTTGTTCTCTTAGTGATGAGGCCATCCTCAGTCTCTTCATCATCCTCTTCTTTCTCTTGCACCACTTGAGGAGCCTTCCTCTTGGGTCTCCTCAAGACTAGCTTCTTCCTTTCCGGGGCGGGTAGTACCCCAGAGGAAGTTGGACCTCGGGGAGGGGTTTTGCCTTGAGTAGCGGCGATCGCCACCACCGGGTTGGGCACACCTTGGGAGCCCGCCGCGAGCTTGTGGGATCGGGCGATCGCCCTCAATTCCGCCAGTTTCCCTTTTCCCAACATATTATCTGCACAAGGTAAAGAACAAATGAGCAACCAAGGCAGAAGCAAAACATGCAAGTGCATTCATATAGAAATGACACAAGTAGTACATGGATGAAAGATCAAGGTCAACACAGAATAATAGAATGCCAAAATAGAGTGGTGAAGACGCTAAGTTAGTGTTAACTCGAAGTGAAGGACTTGGTGTGGAGGTATGAGCTAACCTATGTGTATCTCGAGTTGGCTCTCGAAAAACTCGTAGGGAATGATTGAGGCAGTGGGGAAGGTGATGTTGGCGGCAACCACGCTCTTTCAGAAGAGACAAAGATCTTTGTCTAACGCCCCCATGTTATCAGGACTTCTTGGTCTTCTGAACCTGTCCTTGGAGTCCTTGTTCCCCTTGTTTACCCAGTACAAGGGGAAACCGTCAAGCAGTGAGGGGTCTTATCATTCTGGCACACCTTCACGAACTTCCCTTTCCAGTCTTTATAAGATTGCTGGAAGATTGAGAAGATTGATCTCCCAGCAATCCCGTTCAAGCTGACGCAGAGGCGATCTCCGGGATTCTTTGCCTCGAACAGAAAGAGGAAGACGTCGACTGAAGCTGGCAGCAACAAGTGCGCGCAGAGAATTTGGAACGCCCTTACGAACGCCCAGCTGTTGGGATGAAGCTGGGCGGGGGCAATGTTGAGCTCGGTTAGTAGCTCTCTCTCGAAACGAGTAAAAGGAAGCCTAAGCTTCACTTTCTTGAAGAAGGTAGCGTAGATGAAGCAGAACAACTCGCCGTTGCTCCCCTTATCGTCCGCGCAGATCGGTTCACCCGGAAAGCAGGGCAGCACGGCCACTTTTCTATCATGCTCCTTGTGGAAGGAAAGGTCGGGTTGATCTCCTTTCCTCAATCGGTGCACGCCCAACTCAGTGTTTATCGAAGAGGTCTCTTTTAGTAAAGTTGGGGTGGCCCACGGATAGAGCTCCTTATAGTCTTGCGGAGGAAGAGGGGCTCCTCCGGCGAGTGGTGGAGTTGCCTGGGTAGGGTTGGCATGAGAAGAAGCAGGCCTCTCAGCCTGTGCAGAGGGAGCACCAGAGGCTCGAGATGGGTTGCGTATCGATGGAGGATTTGTCCCAGGGACAACCCTACTGGTTTTGGGTGGAGGGTTTCGCGATGAAGAAGGAGGGTTAGCGGTGGACTTCGTGTGAGCCATCGCAGGAACTGCAAAGGAAAGAGAAAGGGATGAAATGAAGCTAGCAGAGAATGACTCGATTGGGGACGAAGAAGATAGAATGAACGAACAAGGTTTCGCTGGGATGGACGTTATCAGGGACGAAACCTTAGGTTACGAGAAAAAAGAGATACAGCCCACAACGTATGCTTCAGACAGTTAATGGATGATGCAAACTGATTAAAATGCAACAAATACCAATAGGAGGAGTAAAAGGGGTACCTTTTTGTGATCGAATGAGCGATGAAGAAAGTTGGAGATTGAGAGAGACGAGAAGCTTCGTGGTTTGCAGAGAAAACGTTTGGAATGCTTGAGAATGAAGAAAGATGATGGAACAGTGAAAAGCGCGAAGGGTTTAAGGGTTTTCGAACGTTTTAGGAAGCGCAAACGACAATTGAAAATGACCGTTGATGAAGCCACGTGTCATTTGATTAAAGAGGGGGTTGGTGGAGCGTCAGAAAGGCAAAGGGTACGAACATACGGAGATTCGTACAAGCGCCACGTAGATCGACGATGTTTTGACTTCTTAGTCTTTTTGCTGGTCAAGGCTCAGCTTAAGACTAGGGGGCTTGTGTACCGATCAGGCAATCGGAAGTGATGACGTGGCAGCAAGCGATAATATAGGCGTGTTGAACGGGACACCTGGCTGACAGAAGGGAAGCACATCGGGAAGTTTGTGTAGTCGCCATAGTCGCCGTATGTGAGTTTTAGGCGATCAAGTGGTTAGAGACCGCCTAGAGGGGCACATCACCGAAAGATCAGGAAGGCTTGCTTAAGGCTTTCAAGGGGTACAAGTACGAAGGACGAGATTATCAGATGATCATTCCCTAGCCAGAGGTCGAGGCAAGGGAACAGTTTCCCAGAACATGCACGATGTGCAAGTGAAGCAGATCGTGATAGCGGCAGGCGAGACCACAAAGAAGGCGTGATCGCGCTCCAAGGAATCTATGCACCAAGTTACTCCTTGCATGGGTAACTTAGTCGAATAGCTTGAAGAGTAGAGGTGACGCTCAAGTAGAAGGGGGCTCCAAATGGTGACACGTGTACAGCTGGATGCGAGCCACGTGTCCAGAGGTGTAACCGTCAGGAGAGAGAAAGTGCTCAGGTATGTAAGGAACTCTTAACAGACTTTGAGGTACGCTTTTCAGAACACTGAGATTCACTGCGCACGGTTCCTTGAGTTTTGATATTCTCTTTGAGTATTTGGTGATTCCGTCACTGACTTGAGCGTCGGAGCGCGATCGGCCGCAGTGGCGCCACTCTGTTTTCTGCAGGTTCTTGCGAAGAATTGAGGCGTGGAGGACAGAAGCTAACGTGGTGCGAAGCTGATCCAGAAGGAGAAACCTTTAACGTGGCAAGGCTCTTGCACTCAGGTCAACCGGCAGGATCAGGTATTAATAACAAACATAAGCTATTTTTTTTTCAAATATTAGTCACAAATATAAACCAATTTTATCTCATACAACCAAACTATTTATAAAATACTCTTCACTTAATTTAGTTTAATTTTCAATGATCTCTTTTATTCTTCAAATAAAGTTTTACGATTGGCATTTTTTAAAAATGTTTATTTTTAAATAAAATTAGTGCAACTAAATACTATTTATTATCTTTCTTAATTATTGGTGATTTTAAATAAATTTAGGACAAATACATACTATTGAATGTTTCTTTTATTGTGCATTTGAGTTTTTATAGCTTTTATTCCATTCTCTCTCTTTTCCAGCTACCTTTGTTCTAGTTTCCGTTTTCAAATTTACCATCTTTTTTGACACTTTTTGAAAGATGCTTCCTTTTACTAGGTACTCAAGAATGCATCATTTTTTTTGACAAGTTGGGTTGATTTTCCCATTTCGTCATCTAGTTAAAGACTTCCAAAATATTCATTATATAAAATATTATTTTTAAATTGTGTATTTTATCACATTCTTTTATAATTTGTTCAAAAAAATGTTATGAATGCTCCTTTTTTTCATCATGCGAAGACCAAATAATTGAAAATTTTAGTTTGAAAATTAAAATTTCACTACTATTATTTTATGTAACATTTTTATTTAAGGAGGATTTTGAAAAAGATTACAATTACAAAAATAATAATTAATGCCACTAATTAAATTAACAATTTTTTCAATAAATATAAATTAGTTATCAAGCAAGATAGGTAGTCATGAAGTTTTCTATTCTACCCTTTTGTATTTCTGTTCCATTATATATATACATCTATATTAACTAAAAGTGAAATAAAAAAAATGTAATTAATATTATTTTTAGCTTATTTTAATATTAAAAGGCCACTACAGCTTATTTCAATTGTAAGATATGAACTGGTCCATTGGACACATCAAAATTGGACTGTTTCTTCCTGCACCTCCATACCTTCTTCTCTCACCTCCATAAGTTTTCAAATTTCCAAAAATGCCCTTTTATAATATTCCGGATTACGTAATCCGGAAGTCATTTTTTAAATTTGTAATTAGTTACCAGATTACATAATCCAGAAACCATTTTTCAGATGCATGATTATTCTCCGGATTACATAATCTGGAATTCTTATTTAACTTTCGGATTATGTAATCCGGAAGTCTTTTTTCAAATGAGTTTCCGAATTACATAATCCAGAAACTATTCTATGGGTATGACACAAGAAGGACAAAAATGTATTTTCATGTTGTGTATGGAGGTGGCAGAAGAAGATATGGAGATGCAGGAAGAAAGAGTCCAAAATTGCCTCATTTTGACACGGCCCAAGTACTTGTTAATAGGTAAGGCATTTCTACCTCCACCTTCATATTTTGTTTTACACTTTTATAAATATACAAATGTTTATTTTACATTCATTATTTTTTGAATTGTGAAATCTAAAAAATTTAAAATATTTTCTAGATTACATAATTTAAAAGTTATTTTTTTTCTTTAAATTTTTTTTTATTAAATCTTATAATCTGAAAATTATATTTGACTTTCGAATTGTATAATCTATAAGTTATTTTTGATTTATGGATTGCAAAATATTTTTTTTAAAAGGGAATTTTAGATTACATATTCAGAAGTCGTTCGTATTATATAATCTAAAAGATAAAAATGATATTTAGAGTGTGTACACTGTAAACTTTTTTTTAGAAATAAATATGCAATCCAAAATTCTTTTTTTAAGAAAAAATGACTTTTGGTCCGTAATTTTGAAGTCAAAAAATAACTTTTTATACAATCTAAAAGTCTTTATTAAAAAAAAAAAACTTTTAAATTGTACAATTCAGATAAAAAAACAAAATGAAAATTTACATATTTATGAAATGTATGATATTTATGGTGGTGTATGATGAAAATATTGAAGTCAAAAATAATTTTCATGATGATGTAATCTAGAGTCTTTATTAAGAAAAAATGTCATTCAAATTTTGTGTAATCTAAAAACTCTTTTGGATTATTCTGAAAGAAATTTTTGAGTTCTAAATTGTATAATTCAGAAAAAAAAATGAAAATTTACATATTTAATTTGGGTATGATGAAATATGGAGGCGGAGGAAGAAATGTATAATAGCTAAGAGATTTGGAGGAGTTAGTTTCGAGAATAGTCAATGATAATGTCCTTTCAATGGGTCTGTCTTTATTTATTTTAAGTTTTTCTTTAAAAAGTAAAAGTAAACCTTAAATATTTTCATTTTCTTTTTATTCTTCATGTAATGTTTTATTTGAGTTTTTAATATTATAAAATTATGATATTACATTTTTAATCGTATTCTATACATTATTTAATTATTGGAATACTTTTATTAATATTAGTTTGATTCTTGTTGTGTATCTACTGAAGAAAGGTTTATCTGAAAAAGTTTAAAGTGTAATAGAAAAATTTATTTGGTAAAGTAGGAATCCTATTTTTATATAAAAATTGAAGTATTTTTGAAATATTTTGTTTTATTTATTTAATTTTTTGTTGATAAAAAAGAGGTTTAATACTTGTTGGATCACAGTGCAACCATTACACTATTTTTTAGTATTTCAATGGCTGATTTGGTTTTTAAATATCTCTATACTAAACTCTTTCAATAGTTCTTAATTGTTCAAAAAATGTAGCATTAAGAATAGTAATTATGTAATTTAAAGGAAGGAAATATCAGTGCAATAGACATTTTTTTAATACGTAATAACTATTGGACCCATTTCAATATTTTAGATTTAGGGTTATCAGCCAAGTTTTGTTTAATTATGATATGTAAGTAGATTTATTACTGTTGAGGTCTATTATTAGTTAAAAGGTTAAATTAATCGAAGTATTTCACAATTTTTAATTAGGTTTCTACAATGAGATTAATTGGTCTGAAAAGATAATTAAGAATATTTATTATTAAACCTTTTTAACTATTTCTTTCGATCAGATTCTTAAACTTGTGTTTTATTAATTGGGTCCTTTTGTCTAATATTGTTATGGAAAAGTAATCATAGAGATCTAATTAGTCAATAAATTTATTATCGTGAAATTGGATGTTGGCATTGAGTATTCTTACATTTTCACTTCAATTTTTTTTTTTTCATTTGTTTAAACTTTTTTTTTTTTTTTATCTCAACAGGTTCTAAATTTAGTATTCTCAATTAGCTTCTTTAAGCAGTTTTTTTATCCACAAATAATAAATCAGAGGTATCCCAACTCTTATACAGATACTTTAGAAGTGTCTTAACTCTTATATAAAAATGGTGATGGCCAACCTGCTCAATACAATCTTTAGGCTCTACAAACCATCCAACTAATCCTCACTAATAAAAAGAAATGGTAGGTCACATCAAAAGAAAACATCAACTACCCTAACAAGATTCTTATAACTAATATTTAAACAAAAGAATGCAAAAGATTAATACAACCAAAACATTCCCTAATACCACCAAAAGTTCACAAACACATATACAAATAAAAAACTCCACCTCCAAACAAGTCCCAAAAAACCCACTCATACCTGAATCCACTTCAAGCCTAAAAATCTTAAGCAGTATTTTCATTTTTACAATTTTGAATCCTATTTTTTGCCGATAATTTTTTTTTATTGAATCTAAATATTATTTCTCAAGTCTATCTAGGTTTCATCCTACAATATGAACTTGCTACAAACTCACCGACTCAAACAGTTGATTTTTAGAAACCTTAGTTTGATGCAAAAATTCAATTAAAAAAAAGTTAAGAACATGAACGAATAAAACAAGTTTCAGGATCTAATTAAAACTATTCAAATAATTTAGTTTATACGTACTAATTTAATTTTAATAGAATTTTGAAATATAAATAAGAAATATTATACATAAACACTTTCGCATTTTTATTATGAGCAACAAAAAATATATAAAATGAGGAGACACTACCCCAACCCTTATAAAAAAGTATTTGTGATCCTAGCTACATTTAATACACATTCCTAGGTTTGATGCCAAGATTAGCCAACATGAAACATCCTTACACCAAACAGTGATCCTAAACCAGTTTTATAGCCCCTCTGCACAACACAAATGTAAAATTCGCACTAAGCATGTTATTCCATGTATTCAATCTATATGAACAATGGACATGCATATTTGAACCAAAGGCTACATAATTTATTACAGAGTATAATAATCTACTAAAAAATTATTCAGGGACTATAATTTGGGTTTCATTATGTCTGTAATCCACATAGCATTGTTTTGTATTCCTCTAAGCTTTGTCGCCCATATACACAAATATAGAATCAAGGATGCACAAAGTTGAATTTTTCCGCATAGAACTACATCGAAGGATATAGGATATATAGCCTGATAAGATTAGTATCACAAATATATTGCTTTGAGATTAAAAATACATAAGTGTTCACTATAAAAAAAAAATCAGTATTATCTACTGATATTTACCCACGAATCTGAGTCCGTAGGTAAATTCAGCATTACCTACAGACATTACCTACGAACAACATTACTTACGGATATTACCCACAGATTCTAAATCCTTAGGTAAATTCAGCATTACCTACCAACTATTACCCACGGATCTTTTTATCTACCAACTTTTACATACGGATATTTATTACCTACCAACTATTACCACAAATCTCTATTACCTACCAACTATTATCATAATAATTATATACATAATATTAAAAATATTAATATAATATGAAGAATTATAAAATCATAAATAATATTCATAAATAATAATAACCATAACTAATTTATGAATATTATTAATACTAGCGAGAACACAGGCGTTCACGTGCTTGTGTATCCGCATTTTTCATTTTTACTATTTATATATTCATATAATTTTAATAAATATTAAATTATATGAGAAAATATGTAAATTATCTAAATGCACCATTGATAATAGTTTTATTAAGATTTTATGTTAATTTTTTTATATTTTCATTTTATTGTTTTTGAATATTAAATTTTGATTTAACTTGGGTGTAATCTTGAACTTTGTAAGGTTATCAAGATTAAAATTAAGGTTTAAAAAAAATGGACCAACAAACAATGTCAAAACATAATGCAAATGGTTGTATGTTGGAAGTTGTGGAATCTATCACCATATCAATTGAATCCACATCTTCTATGGCAAAGAAGTTGAAAAAAATAAAATAATAAACTAAATACAAATTACTAAACTTACACAACTTATGTAATATCTAATAGATCAAAGCACCAGTAGACATAAAAACCTTGCCCGCAAAGCTGGGCTTAGGATTCATACAAAAATATAAAAAAAAAAATTAAGAAAGCAATAGAAACAAAAATGTTCAAATCCTATAACAATGAGACACGTCTCTGCTTCGAACGCTTTGAGAAGTGCGAGAAGGAGGAAGCAATGGTGGTTGTTGTTGTACAGTGGTGATTGAAGAGGGACTAAGATAGGTGAGAGTAGGAGAAGAACATGGAGCGTGAAGGAAGAGGGTTCAAAATGTGTCAAAATTTATGAGCATTTTTTTTCTTTGGATGCAACGGGTGAAAACTACTCCTTATAAGGAAGTGGAAGAAAGTGGTAACGACTCAACTACTCCTTATAAGGGAGTGGATGTAACTGGTGAAAACTGCTCATTCGTAAGAAAGTGGATGTAAATGGTGACAGTGAAAACTACTGAAGAAAGTGGTAACCGCTCAGTCATAATCAAATTGTTCACGTTTGTCTACTACTCACATTTCCTAATATTTATTTCTCTCTCATAAAACAGACACTCCCTCTCATTATGCAATTAATTTTCAAAATAAATTATCTCTTTCAATTCAAACGGTTGCTCCATTTATTTCAAATATTTTATTAAATTTATTTCTCTCTCATACAACAGACACTCTGTCATTATGCAATTAATTTTCAAAATAAATTATCTCTTTCAATTCATAACCACTCCTCCACCTCTCTTTCAATTCATAACCGTTCCTCCACCTCTCTTTCAATTCATAATTGTTCCTTCACATCTTTTTCAATTCAAAACCGCTTTTCCACCTCTTTTTCAATTCAAAACCGCCCCACTACGTATACTAAATATTGTAGAAAAAATAAGAAAGGGCACAATGACCATAATACAATAATAAAATTAAATATATTAATATAAGGATAAAATGGGAAAAAAATTAAAAGCAGTTAAGAGGGAAATAAGAAATCACACAATAACCATAATACAATAATAAAATTAAATATTAATATAAGGATAAAATAGGAAAAAAAATTAAGAGTAGTTAAGAGGGGAATCCCCTTTATATATAGGTATAGATTATAAAATTAATAATATTAATATAATAATTTAAATAATATAATTACTATTATATTAATAATATTTAATAATATTTAATAAAATTAATAGTATTTAATAATATTAATAATATTTAATAATATTTAATAATATTAATAATATTTAATAATATTAATAATATTAATAATATTTAATAATATTTAATAATATTTAATAGTATTTAATAATATTTAATAATATTTAATAAAATTAAAATTATTTAATAATATTTAATAATATTAAAATTATTTAATAATATTTAATAATATTTAATAATATTAATAATATTTAATAATATTTAATAATATTAATAATATTTAATAATATTTAATAATATTTAATAATATTAATAATATTAATAATATTTAATAATATTAATAATATTTAATAAAATTAATAATATTAATAATATTTAATAAAATTAATAATATTAATAATATTTAATAAAATTAATAATATTAATAAAATTAATAATATTAATAATATTTAATAATATTAATATATTTAATAATATTAATAATATTTAATAATATTAATAATATTTAATAATATTAATAATATTAATAATATTTAATAATATTAATAATATTTAATAATATTAATAATATTTAATAATATTAATAATATTTAATAATATTAATAATATTTAATAATATTAATAATATTTAATAATATTAAAAATACTTAATAATAATAATATTAATAATAATAATATTTAATAATATTAAATATATGAAGAATGTTATTAATTTTAATTTTATTAATTATATTAATATTGATAATTATACTCATAAGTATAATAATAATCATAACATAACAACAAAACTTGTATGATGTAATGGTTAAAACTTTTATGGACATTAATCAAGGGACTTGGCTTCGAGGGTACTTATAGGTTATCCATATCCAAGATTTAACATGTACCAATTTAAAGACTTATACACCATATGATTTAAGATTTTTAAATATAGCATTAATTCTATGTATTCACAAGATCCACATTGTCTATCCACACAACTTTTCAAATTTGGTTACCCTTTTTATTTGAACCCACATGGTGAAAGCATAAAAAGTGTTGTTTACCATTCTAGTGATGTAACACCATTCTCCCTAACCAAGCATCATACATGTTCCAAATTTGATTCCACATGTAAATAAGATGAATATTGGTTTCTTCTAGACTACTACAGATAACACATAAGTTTTCTCTACTTGGATGCCTATTTTGAGCAAGTTATCTATATTGTAGCAATTTTATTCAAGAAGGCCCTCTTAAAAAAATATAAGGTTGAGATTTAAGGCCTTAACATTCCATAGATAAGTAAAACTTACATCATCCTCTTATAAGGTGATGTTGATTTTAGGATTGTTCATTTTATGGTGTAACACTTTACTTAGATTGAAATTTTAGGAATTTAAGAGTGAAGACCTTAGAAAAATCCCCATTGGACATTAATTTAACCAAGTGGTTAAGTAGATGTGAAAGTTCATTTCACAAAGGCAAAAGGAAAAGACAATTATAAGGTGAAAAATGATGCTAGAAGGTACGAAATTAAAGAACAAGGAAAAGAAACCAAAATAGAATTGCCGAATGGAAACAAGGAAAACCAAACAAGAACATGATACAAAGAGTAAAAATTGGATGACAATGGAAGAATAAATGAAGGAAGGAGAAAGCTTATGTGATGAATTTGAGAAGGGGAACACGCCACTTGGAGTGTGATTGACCTCCAAGATAAGTGATGATAGCCGCCACTTGAGAGCTCTCAATACTCACAAGATAAGACCTAAATGCTAAAAGGAATTCAAACCTCACTAACACCTCACATAATTTGTGCAGAGTAACTCTTTTTCTATTAATTTCAACTTGTAAAATACACTAGGTAGGTCTCCTATTTATAGTGAAGGAGCCTTGGACAACAAGCTAAAGGGGTAGGATGGGAAAAGGGAAAAAATGGGCAACCTTAGGGTTGAAATGCATTCCAAAAGGCATCCTAGGCTTGTTCTTCTAGAAACTAGGTCAAAATGCATTCCAAAAGGGCTAGGAACAAGCTAAAATGCTACCCACACCCCCTATTATGCTAAAGGCACCTTATTCTAGCATATCTTTGCTATTTAGACCCCTAAAGTGAGCCCAATTTATTTACATAACTGTTCTCTTGTGGAAAAGACCAGAAGGAAGAACTTCTGATATTCTGGTTTATAACTTCTTCTTCCGCTGATGCTTTCTTGAGGTTTTGTGGGGCCTGACTTTGTATACTGAGATGATAGACCTTTTTGTGAGGTGCTTGATGTGTCCTTAGTCATCTGCTAGTTGCTTTGGTTTGTATCACAAATAACACACAAGTTTTCTCTACTTGGATACCTCTTTGGAGCAAGTTATCTATATTGTAGCAATTTTATTCAAGAAGACCCTCTTAAAAAAATATAAGGCTGAGGTTTAAGGCTTTAACATTCCATAGATAAGTAAAACTTACATCATCCTCTTATAAGGGGAACTATGTATTTATCTAGTAGGCAGATTGCACAAAATGTTGAACCAAGTGTGTTCAAGCTTTGAAGAATCCAAACCCTTTGAAGAATGATGAAAGGCTGGCTGTGCTTGCTGTTGCTGAGCTGTCTTTTAGGTAGGATCTGGGGTAGACTTAATTTATAATCCGCTCTTGATTGAATCCAAAGCATAGGCATTCTCAATTCTTTTAAAAGAAAAGTGTTTTTCAAACTAAGTGAAAAACAATCTGTTGTTTTGTCGAAACAACCGATTGTTTTATACTTAGATGTTTTTAAAAAGATTGAAAACTGTTTTTATGGTTGACTTGCTGTCAAAACCAAAACAACTGATTGATTCGTGGAAACAACCGATTGTTTGTTTTGGTACCATAACAGAAAACTGTTTTGTGCTTTGACTGAGCATTGAATGATTTTCTAACTGTTTACGCTCCAGTTTTTAATGCTTTGACCAATCTTTAAATGCAATTAATAGTTTGTTGAGATTATGCAACAAAAAACTTTGTTTAAAAGATAGAAAAACAGATTTGAGTTTTTCACTAATTTTGCAAAAGAGAAAAAGTTGAGATTTCTTAGAGATTGGGATTGATCAAAGAGTGTGAGATAGGATTTTCATCTTGTACTGATTTCAGATTTGTTCTGTAACAAGTGTAATCCTTGTATCTTTTGAGAAAGAAACTTTCTGTGTGTTGTTGAGAAGTGTTGTGTGTTCTTGAGGGGATCAAGATCAACATTCTTAGTGTTGTTGTGCTGGACCAAGAGAAGTGTGTGTCTTGAGGGGATCAAGGTAACTTCTTTGGTTCTGTTGTAAGTGATCTAGGGTTGATTGCTTAGTGAATTTTCTCAGTGGTTTCTGAGAAGACTGGATGTAGCTCTGGGTTTAGAGTGAACCAGTATAAATCTCTGTGTGCATTTTCTCTATCCCTTAACTCTTTAAATTCAGTTTTCATATTTGTAAACTGGTATAAACAACCGATTGTTTCTGCGAAACAACCGATTGTTTTTCTGGTGCTGTGCTTTTTTGCTTTGTGTTTTGAAAAACTGATTTCTTAATCAAGATATTCTCGAAGAAATTTCATTCAAGGCTTAAAAGTTTTCGAAAACCCTCTTTAAACCATTCACCCCTCTAGTTTAAAGCCATACATTCTAACAATTGGCATCAAGAGCTTGGTTCTTGAAAGTTATTCAAGTTGATCCAAAAATCTTTTTTCTATGGCTGGAAAACAATCTTTTGAGGAAGGTGCTTCAATCTACAAACCACCTTTATTCTGTGGATTGAATTACAAGTATTGGGAGGTCAGAATGAAAATCTTTATGGAATCTATTGATCAAGGAATTTGGGATTCAATTGAGAATGGTCCTTTTATTCCAAAGTTTAAAAAGAATGGTTTTTTGATTGCAAATCCTTGGTCCCAATGGACCAATGAAGAATGTAAAATGGCCAAGCTTGATTGTACTGCTCAAAACATAATAGCTTCTGCACTAGATACTAATGAGTTTTTCAGGGTATCAAAATGCAAAACTGCTAAAGAGATGTGGGACACACTCAAGGCTACTCATGGAAACATCATTGAACCAAAGGAGGCAAGGTCAAGAAGTCAAGCAAGAAGGAAAAGAAGGCAGAACAAGAAAAGCCTCAACCTCTGCTTCATGGCCAGAAAGGAAGATGACTCAAGTAGTGTAAGTTCATCTTTTTTTTTTATCACTAGTGTAAGTTCATATAACTCCTCAAATTCTGAAAATTATAGTCAATTGCTTCAAGCCTTTCAAGAAGGGAATGAATAGCTGGCTTGAAAACAGAGTCAAATCACTGGAAGAGGAATTAGAAAATTCAAAAACAGATTTTGAAAATCTTGAAATTGTTTACAAAAACTCCTCTTGCAAGTGTGATACTCTTGTTTGTGAAAATCGCGAAAATCTTGAAAAGAAGGTCCAGTATCTTGTTAAAACTGCGGATAAGCTTTCTAAAGGTCAATCCAACTTTGAGAATGTCTTGGCATCTCAAAACTGTGTTTTTGGAAAAGTTGGATTGGGTTTTAACCCACAAAACAAGCAAGATAGATTTTCAAAGCCATTTTCGAAAATGCCAGAAAAACAACCGATTGGACCATCGAAACAACCGGTTGTTACATGCTTCTACTGCATGAAAAGAGGCCATTATGTGAGGTTCTGTAAAATCAGAAAATATGCTATTCCTAGGGGCTTTATGAAGTGGATTCCTAAGTGCAGTAAAGGTTCAATTAATGAAAGTAAACCAAATGGACCCACATTCATAAGGGGACCAAATCTTTGTACTTGAAAATCTTCTTTGTAGGAAAACTTGGAGGAGAGCATGCAACAATGGTACTTGGACAGTGGATGCTCCAAGCATATGACAGGGGACAAATCAAAGTTCATGAGCATCTCCTTTAAGCAAGAAGGGCATGTTACCTATGGTGTCAACAACAAGGGAAGGATTCTTGGGAGAGAATCCATAGGAGACAAAGACATCTTGGTCATCCATGATGTGCTCTATGTAGAAGGATTAAAGCACAATCTGCTGAGCATTAGTCAATTGTATGACAAGGGATACCAAGTGATGTTCAAGACAAACACATGTGAAATTTGTCTACCCAACACTAAAGAGGTAATGTTGGTAGGTAAAAGAATCAATAATGTTTATCTTCTAGATATCTCTTCACCATGCTCAATTGGTTGTCTTCTATCCAAGCAAGATGAGTCTTGGCTTTAGCATAGAAGAATTGCTCATATTCACATGAATCACTTGAACAAGTTAATTTCAAGGGATCTTGTGATTGGGTTACCATAGCTCAAGTTTGAAAAGAATCATATCTGTGAAGCTTGCCAAAAGGGGAAACAAGTGAAAAGCTCTTTTAAAATTAAAAATGTTTTTTCTTCTTTAAAACCTCTTGAGCTACTTCACATGGATCTTTTTTGGACCTTCAAGAACTATGAGCCTTGGTGGAAATTACTATGCTCTTGTTATTGTTGATGATTTTTCTAGGTTCACTTGGACTCTCTTCTTGGAATCAAAGAGTGATGCCTTTTCTGCATTCAAGAAGTTAACAAGAAGGTTTCAAAATACAAAGAACATCAACATAGGCTCAATAAGAAGTGATCATGGAGGAGAATTCCAAAATGAAAAGTTCAGCAAGTTCTGTGAAAAGATGGGGATTCTGCATAATTTATATGCTCCAAGAACTCCCTACAGAATGGTGTGGTAGAGAGGAAGAACAGGTCCCTTGAAGAGCTAGCAAGGACAATGCTTAGTGAATCATCTCTTCCTAAGTATTTTTGGGCAGATACAGTTAACACTTCTTGTTATGTGATGAATAGAGTGCTAATTAGGCCAATTCTGAAGAAGACTCCTTATGAACTCTTCAATGGAAGGAAGCCTAACATCAATCATCTCAGAGTTTTCGATTGCAGCTGTTTCGTTCTCAACAATGGAAAGGAAAACCCAGGGAAGTTTGATGAGAAAGCTGATCTTGGCATCTTCATAGGGTATTCTCTCACAAGTCATGCATACGGAATCTACAACAAGAGGTTGATGACTGTAGAAGAGTCAGTTCACGTTGTCTTTGATGAGGTAGATCGCAGAAGCATCCAAATCCCGAAGACCAGTGCTGAAGAGGATGAACAGAGCATCAGTTTGGAGAAGCTGGAAATCTGTGCAGAAAAACAACCGGTTGATTCGCAGAAACAACTGATTGAAATTATGCAACAGAGTGAGCTGCCCAAAGAATGGAGGATTCCTAGAGATTTGTCAGTGGAAAACATCATAGGGCAGATAAAGGAAGGTGTCTCCACACGTAGCTCCATCTCAAACTTCTGCAGGCACACAACTTTTGTCTCTCTAATTGAACCAAAGTCAATTGATGAAGCTCTCAAGGATGAAAAGTGGGTTGAAGCTATGCATGAAGACTTGAATTAGTTTGTAAGGAATGAGGTATGGTTTCTTGTCCCTAAAACAGTTGAGATGAACATCAGGCTCGAAGTGGGTGTTCAGAAACAAGTTGGATGAAGATGGTGTGATCACAAGGAACAAAGCAAGGCTAGTTGCCAAAGGCTACAATCAAAAGGAGGGCATTGATTATGGTGAAACCTTTGCCCCTGTTGCAAGGTTGGAGGCTGTGAGGTTGCTGCTGGATTTTGCATGTATGAGTGGTTTTAAACTCTTCCAAATGGATATCAAGAGTGCCTTCTTGAATGTCTACATCAATGAGGAAGTATATGTGGATCAACCATCGAGCTTTGAAGATCATCAACATCCCAACCATGTCTTCAAGTTGAAAAAGGCTTTGTATGGACTAAAGCAAGCTCCAAGGCAGTGGTATGAGAGGCTTAACAACTTTCTGCTATCTCATGGTTATGAAAGGGGAATGATAGACAAGACTATTTTCATCAAAAAGTAAAATTCAGAAATTATTCTTGTGCAAATCTATGTTGATGACATCACCTTTGGTGCTACACAAGATAGTTTGTGTGAAGAGTTTGTGACTGCCATGAAAGGTGAGTTTGAAATGTCTA